>NC_041383.1:417677144-417683179 GCF_002162155.2 Triticum dicoccoides
TCCCCACTCTCTCTCTCACCCGCCCCCCTCGATCCAGATCGGATCGGGCGCATCGCCCCTGCGCCCCTCGACAGCACCTCGCCGCTCGCCGAACTCCTCCCCGCTGCGCCACGACGACCACGTCCCTCCGCCCGACGCTGCCCACAGTCGCCTCCCGACGGACCTTGCTGGAGTTGCCCCATCGCCGGCCTGCCTCCTCCTCCCCGCCGGACTCCTTCCGCTCCGTCCCGGTCGTCTCTGTCGACCACCCCGGCCCGGCCTCTCCACGCTTCGTCGTCCTCCTCTCTCCAACGATGTGAGCAAGCCCCCCCTCTCCTCTCTGCCCCACTCAATGCGCCGTCACCGTCGCCACTTGCACGTCCGCCCGCGCCCTGCCCGTGGCCCCCGCGCTGGCCACGCCCAGTGCGCGCATCTGGCCCTGCAACCGCTGCTGCCGCTGCGCCTCCCTAGCGCCCGCCGCGCCTGCGGTGGCCCTTGCGGCCTCGCCTCTCCGCCGGCCACCACTGCACCTGGCCTCGCCCCTGCTTCCCCTTGCCGGTGCCGTGCCGCCGCTCCGGTGGCCATCGCCGGCCACGGCCTTGCCCGCGCCCCGTTCGGGCGAGCGCCCGCACCCGCTCGCCCGTGCCCTCTAGGCCCCGATGGGCCACAGACATGTGGGGCCCGGCCCCAGAACATTAAAAAAAAAGAGAAGAAGAAAAAAAAGGAAATAAAAAAATGACTTAATAAAATTAATTAATAATTAATTAATTAATTAGTGAAGTAATTAACTTAACTAACCCTAATTAGTTAACTAATTAACTCTAATTAAACCTGCTAATTAAAAGTTAACAGATAATTAGTCTTCAGCCAATGACATGTGGGACCTGCCTGTCAGTTTGGCTAAGTCAACTAACTGGTTGACTGATGACACCACGCTGACCTCATGCTGACATCATAATGGCAATTTTAAATTAAATTAATTCTGTTAATTCTAAAAATGAATTAAATACTTTGGAAATTAATATAAAATAAACCGTAGATCGGATGTAAAAACTTTGTACATCAAAGTTGCTCAGAACGACGAGACGAATCCGGATACGCAGTCCGTTCGTCCGCCACACCCCCCTAACCTATCGAACCCGCAACTTTCCCCCTCCGGCTCCTTTGCCCGGAAACACGGAACCCCGGGAATACTTTCCCGGATGTTTTTCCCCCTTCACCGGTATCACCTACTACCGCGTTAGGGCACACCGAACACCGCGTATTGCCTTGTTATATTTTGTGATACTTTGTTTGCTCTGTATTCATTATTTCTTCCCCCTCTTCTCTCCGGTAGACTACGAGACCGACGCTGCTGTTGACCAGTTCGACTACGGAGTTGACGACCCCTCTCTCTTGCCAGAGCAACCAGGCAAGCCCCCCCCCCTTGATCACCAGATATCGCCTATTCTTCTCTATACTGCTTGCATTAGAGTAGTGTAGCATGTTACTGCTTTCGTTAATCCTATTCTGATGCATAGCCTGACATTGTCGCTACATCTGTTGATACCTTACCTGCAATCCTAAATGCTTAGTATAGGATGCTAGTTTATCATCATTGGCCCTACATTCTTGTCAGTCTGCCTTGCTATACTATCGGGCCGTGATCACTTGGGAGGTGATCACGGGTATATACTATACATACATACATACTATACAGATGGTGACTAAAGTCGGGTCAGCTCTTTGAGTACCCGCAAGTGATTCTGACGAGGGGGCTGAAAGGACAGGTGGCTCCATCCCGGTAGAGGTGGGCCTGGGTTCCCGACGGCCCTCGACTGTTACTTTGTGGCGGAGCGACAGGGCAAGTTGAGACCACCTAGGAGACAGGTGGGCCCGGCCCTGTTCGGCGTTCGCGGATACTTAACACGCTTAACGAGATCTTGGTATTTGATCTGAGTCGGCTACGAGCCTATACGCACTAACCATCTACGTGGGAGTAGTTATGGGTATCCCGACGTCGTGGTATCAGCCGAAGCACTTCAGACGTCAGCGACGGAGCGGCGCGCGCCGGATTGGAACGTAAGCCTGCTCTTGTATTAGGGGGGCTAGTTCTGCTTTCGGCCGCGTACGCAACGTGCAGGTGTGCTATGGGCGATGGGCCCAGACCCCTGTGTGCTTAGGTTTAGACCGGCGTGCTGGCCTCTCTGTTTTGCCTAGGTGGGGCTGCGACGTGTTGATCTTCCGCGGCCGGGTATGACCCAGGAAAGTGTGTCCGGCCAAATGGGATCGAGCGTGTTGGGTTATGTGGTGCACCCCTGCAGGGAAGTTAATCTATTCGAATAGCCGTGATCTTCGGTAACAGGACGACTTGGAGTTGTACCTTGACCTTATGACAACTAGAACCGGATACTTAATAAAACACACCCTTCCAAGTGCCAGATACAACCGGTGGTCGCTCTCTCTCAGGGATACGAGGAGGGGATCGCCGGGTAGGATTATGCTATGCGATGCTACTTGGAGATGCTACTTGGAGGACTTCAGTCTACTCTCTTTTACATGCTGCAAGACGGAGGCTGCCAGAAGCGTAGTCTTCGATAGGACTAGCTATCCCCCTCTTATTCTGACATTCTGCAGTTCAGTCCACTGATATGGCCTCCTTACACATATACCCATGCATATGTAGTGTAGTTCCTTGCTTGCGAGTACTTTGGATGAGTACTCACGGTTGCTTTCTCCCCCCTTTTTCCCCCTTTCCTTTCTTTCTGGTTGTCGCAACCAGATGCTGGAGTCCAGGAGCCAGACGCCACCGTCGACGACGACCCCTACTACACTGGAGGTGCCTACTACTACGTGTAGCCCGCTGACGACGACCTGGAGTAGTTTAGGAGGATCCCAGGCAGGAGGCCTGCGCCTCTTTCGATCTGTATCCCAGTTTGTGCTAGCCTTCTTAAGGCAAACTTGTTTAACTTATGTCTGTACTCAGATATTGTTGCTTCCGCTGACTCGTCTATGATCGAGCACTTGTATTCGAGCCCTCGAGGCCCCTGGCTTGTATTATGATGCTTGTATGACTTATTTTATTTATCAGAGTTGTGTTGTGATATCTTCCTGTGAGTCCCTGATCTTGATCGTACACATTTGCATGCATGATTAGTGTACGATTGAATCGGGGGCGTCACAAGTTGGTATCAGAGCCGACTGCCTGTAGGAATCCCCCTTCCAACTCCTTGGCCGAAGTCGAGTCTAGACATTGCAAAACTTTTACTAACATGGCTGTGTGTCTTATGGGCACACGTCGCCATTGGGTGGTATTAGGATCTTTTACTCCTCGACCTTTACTCTGGGACTCTGATCTCTCCTCTATTCGGGTTAAATGAAGTTTACTAAATCTAACATTAGGATCTCGTTATCATTTTCACCCGGAGAGCCCCTTATTACTGATGATCGTCTGCTGCACCAGAAGACCCTGAAGATACTCTCCGTTGTTAACCCGAGAACTTGTGTTCATCGCGTTTGCAATTCACCTTCCACCGCAAACCCTTATGGATAAGTACTTGCATTTGTTATTCTTACATTCATCCCCAGTGGTCTTGTTATTACAAGATACCCTGAGAAACTCGTCGTGGTTTCGATAATCCCTTGAGCTTACTGCCTTGCTGTTCTTGTCACTTGAATATCCCTACGGTTAATTCTCGCATTTAACGAGTATCTGCCCATCCCTCAGTTGTTCATGTGTTACACAAAAGTCTTCGAATTACCAACCGATATTCCGAAAATCCTCAGCAACCTATTGCTCTGGAATTTCTTGTTTGCTTTCATTATGATTAATCCCATAAGTATAGAAATCTTATTGACATTCCTTGTCATTATCATTTTGAGTCTGTTGACTCAATATGTTGCGAATACACGCAATCATCATTGATCCTTATAAATTACCTTTCCGGCTGAGCTTCCATTCTTTTAACTGGAATTGGTTCTCGACCAATCCAATTGTCGTTGATTGTACCCTAAGGCTATTCAACTTGTCCACCCCTAATCAGGGCATTGCTTCTGATCCCTTGATTTGGAAATCATAATTCCTTTGCATTTGACAATTGAGTTAGTCAGTTGTTTCTATAATCTGCTTCCTCTAGTTGAGTACCGATGCTCGCGTCAGATCCCTTGTGGACCACCAGATCCTTTGTTGGATTTTATCTGACAACGCCCTTCATATTCAATAAACTTGTGAGCCTTTCTCGGATACATAATGCCTTTGGTAAATTGTATCGTTTGCTTTCTCAACCATGCTCTGCCTTCGAGCTTGAGTTAATTACTTCTAAAGATTTTGGTATATGTTTCTAAGATGCCCCAATGGGTTGAACCTATGCCTTCCTTAATAGGTGTGAACTCGAAAGTTTTCACGAGTCGTACTCTTCTTGTATTTTGCCAGATAAAATTTCAAAACTACAACTTCATTGAGCGCGAGAAGTGAATGAAAGGTTGTGCATTGGAGAAGTGGGAGTCGACCTTGAACTTGTGTTCATGCCCATGGACACGATGTAGATCTTATCATTAAAGCTTCTCGTAAATGAATTATTCCTTGGTATAAGTTCATCTTATATCTAGGATCTGGCCTTCTGCAATCGTGGTTCCGACCATGATTGTTCTTCTTTGATCTCTTTTCTCGGACAAGTTAAAACAATTGTCTTCTATGGATCAATACACCAGTCCAACCTTTACTTTGATCTGTCGTCGAGTATTACCCCCCTGGTATCTCGAGATTATCATGGAACTGCATAACTTTTTATGAGTTCTTCATCAAGTGCTACCTTCCCACCGATTCCAATTTTTTTTTGTGGGCTCTGAGTTATTGAACACTCAAAGACACCGATAACTGAACCGAGTTCGCTTTTCGGTTCAACAACTCTTCAGTAAGCTTCTATAAGTACGAGTTTGTACCCGATCACACCATTCCTAGTCTGTTTGGCTATATCATTGTCGTGACGATTCTAACTGTGCTACCTGGTCCTTATTCTCGGAGCACCAATTTTCGACGATGAACTAACCTTATGTCGATCCTCATCGTCATATCATTTCGCCTTGAACAACAAGCTTGGTTTCGAGTTTGTGTCGTAACTGTGGTTCCAATAACCTCTTGCTCATCATTCCTTTGACTTGATGTCGTCGCTGATTGACTACATCTGCATGAAATCTCTCGACAATTGTGTCGTGATCATCATCAACCTTATGAGCTCTTCCAGGAATTCAATTGAATTCATGATGGGTAATACCATCCTTGCCCCTCGATGATTCCTGTTCTCATCGACCACTTTATTGCCTTTCGTTCAACACAACTTGTTCGTGTTTTGTGTAAACCTTGAGATCACTGCTACCCAGCAGTTGATCTTCCTTACCTCGGAAGTATTACCATCTCTTTTTGTCAAGAATGTGGTGAGAATTTCACCACCTCTTAATAATTCTTGATATCATAATACTACTTGCCATCTTCGTTCATTCCTTGGTCCCCGTATTGTTTTCAACCGGAATACCGACAATGGAGCTATGACGTGTGAATTCAAAACTTCTAGCAACCCTATTGCTTTGAAGTGAATGGGCGATAGTTCATTCTAAGTCCTTCGCTAATTGAATCACCATTCTGACATTGGTCGTGCAACCCAACCCATATTTCGGGCGCACCTTTCAACCAATGTTTAATTGTGTATGTTTTCCTCGAGTATACTTCCCTATATCATTTGATCTGACAAATGTTATCTCCTTGTTCACTTAATGGTGGAAATCCATCTTTTGGGAATCTCGGTGAATTGCCGTTGAGTTCACCAGACACCTCCTTGTCCTCTCCTTGGGTTAATGATGAACTCTTGTTAACGGAAGTCACTTCATAGTTCATTTCCCAAGAATCTTACAGTGTCATCCTGTCAATTGGTGTTGCACCTTTCTTCTCAGGCATCCTGAGCCTGAGGTATCCTGACACCAATCATACCTGAATCTCCGTCAGATATGATGGTTAGGACAACTTTCCAAGAGTTATGATATTGATCCTTTGATGACCCAGTAAAATGATGTCATGCCTAGCA
>NC_041383.1:417683337-417685186 GCF_002162155.2 Triticum dicoccoides
GTAACATGATGTCATGCCTAGCACCCCCCCCCCCGGCTGGAGGACCTATCATTATAGATTCCTTTTCAGCAAGGTTATCCATTCATCCATGAGGAAATTGTAAGACTTATTCTACAAGTTATTCTTGATGGATCCTTCGTGTTTCCAAAGTCTGATCTTCACCTGAAGACCATGTCAATGCTATCTCGAAGCATGCCAATGGTACTCCGATTTGTAACAGGAACATTTGAAGCACGATGCTAAATTTTATTTATCATTTATCCTAACACCGTTGTATGGGTAATATCATGAGATTCCTCCCCCCCTTACCTAAATGGTTTTCTACTTTATATCCTGTCATGGATATCTTGCTCTGCTTGTCCTTTGGAAGGATATAACCTTGAAATATGTGTTTAAACACATTTTCCTTTCCATTGTTCTGCTCAATCTGATAACCATATTTTCCTTTCCATTGGTTGGGTTAACGTTTCTTGTGATCTATATGATCTAACCAGTAATAATTCACTGCTTATGCAAACACCTTGTTGTACCACTCTGTCAGTAAGACCATGTTGCTACTGATGATGACATTTCAGTAATCACCGATGGACGAGAACTTTGCCTATTGGTCCGCCTTGTTCAACGAGCAAGAAAATGGTTCTCTTCGTCCCTCGCCCTTATTACCGATGTTGTCGTCGACATAACCGATAGACTACCCTCTGGCATGCCTGGCTTACATGATCGTACAAGATGTCAACGGCCTTCATACTTTTAACCACATGGTGGGCCCATAACCCACAGTTCCACAGGATCAAAACCTGACTCTCCTGTACAGCCCTGTTACTAATGGTTATTTCCCACGCTTGGCTTCATATTTAATTCACGGGCCACCTTCCTAATGCTCTATTCTGGTATCAGACGCAATACTTACTCTCGTTGCTCTGAAACCCTTTCTCACTCCGGTTCAGACTTCGAGAAACTATCTATCCGCTTGGAACCTCTTATTGTACCTTCGTACCTTACCCTCGACATATTTTATTGGTTCAACTCAAGAGATACTCTTATGCTCATTCATGGGTTAACCCCAGATTGTCTCTCTCATAAGCATTCTGTCGTAGCCGAGCTGCCCCTTACCTATTCGTAAGTACGTTGGAGTTCCCGAAGAAAAGGACGACTTCACCATGATGACCTGAAGCACAGAAATAAAGACGTCAATGTAACGGATCGACCTCTTCAAGAAGAGCAAATATGACCGAGAAGAATCGTTAGAGTTTCGAAACCAGATCCCTTCCCCCTTATAACCGCTCCTAAATCTCGGGGCGAGATTTCTTGTAGTGGAGGAGAATTGTGACGCCCGGATAATTAGGCTACAATAATCCCGCGTTAACGATGCCACGTCACCTCGGTTACTGTTGATAAACTCGAGTTAGTTCAAAAACGATTCAGATTAAAATTTAAAATATAGGCAAACAATAAAAGTTTTCAAATATTAAAATTTAAATGTTCGGAGTGAACCAAATAATACATAGGTAATTATGGTGGAGGAACCACACTCTTATAAAATGTGTAATTATTCTAAAATGAATAAAACAGTAGCAAAACCGATATTTAAATGATTTTATAAATAAATAAAATACTAAACTAAATTGTTTTGGGATAAAACCTTTTGTGGCAGTGGTTTCATGGTATTACTAATTTAGGGATCATTTTAATATTAAGTAAAAAGTAAACTTAAAAGAAAGTAAAATAAAAACAAAAAGAAAATAAATAGAAAGAAAAGAAAACACAAAACCAGAAAAGAAAACTAACAAAAAAAAGGAAGAAAGACCCCCCCCCCCTGCTGGGCCAAGTGGCCCAGCTGGCCTCCATC
>NC_041383.1:417685354-417706966 GCF_002162155.2 Triticum dicoccoides
ACTCTCTCTCTCTCACCCGCCCCCCTCGATCCAGATCGGATCGGGCGCATCGCCCCTGCGCCCCTCGACAGCACCTCGCCGCTCGCCGAACTCCTCCCCGCTGCGCCACGACGACCACGTCCCTCCGCCCGACGCTGCCCACAGTCGCCTCCCGACGGACCTTGCTGGAGTTGCCCCGTCGCCGGCCTGCCTCCTCCTCCCCGCCGGACTCCTTCCGCTCCGTCCCGGTCGTCTCTATCGACCACCCCGGCCCGGCCTCTCCACGCTTCGTCGTCCTCCTCTCTCCAACGATGTGAGCAAGCCCCCCTCTCCTCTCTGCCCCACTCAATGCGCCGTCACCGTCGCCACTCGCACGTCCGCCCGCGCCCTGCCCATGGCCCCCGCGCTGGCCACGCCCAGTGCGCGCATCTGGCCCTGCAACCGCTGCTGCCGCTGCGCCTCCCTAGCGCCCGCCGCGCCTGCGGTGGCCCTTGCGGCCTCGCCTCTCCGCCGGCCACCACTGCACCTGGCCTCGCCCCTGCTTCCCCTTGCCGGTGCCGTGCCGCCGCTCCGGTGGCCATCGCCGGCCACGGCCTTGCCCTCGCCCCGTTCGGGCGAGCGCCCGCACCCGCTCGCCCGTGCCCTCTAGGCCCCGATGGGCCACAGACATGTGGGGCCCGGCCCCAGAACATTAAAAAAAAGAGAAGAAGAAAAAAAAGGAAATAAAAAAATGACTTAATAAAATTAATTAATAATTAATTAATTAATTAGTGAAGTAATTAACTTAACTAACCCTAATTAGTTAACTAATTAACTCTAATTAAACCTGCTAATTAAAAGTTAACAGATAATTAGTCTTCAGCCAATGACATGTGGGACCTGCCTGTCAGTTTGGCTAAGTCAACTAACTGGTTGACTGATGACACCACGCTGACCTCATGCTGACATCATAATGGCAATTTTAAATTAAATTAATTCTGTTAATTCTAAAAATGAATTAAATACTTTGGAAATTAATATAAAATAAACCGTAGATCGGATGTAAAAACTTTGTACATCAAAGTTGCTCAGAACGACGAGACGAATCCGGATACGCAGTCCGTTCGTCCGCCACACCCCCCTAACCTATCGAACCCGCAACTTTCCCCCTCCGGCTCCTTTGCCCGGAAACACGGAACCCCGGGAATACTTTCCCGGATGTTTTTCCCCCTTCACCGGTATCACCTACTACCGCGTTAGGGCACACCGAACACCGCGTATTGCCTTGTTATATTTTGTGATACTTTGTTTGCTCTGTATTCATTATTTCTTCCCCCTCTTCTCTCCGGTAGACTACGAGACCGACGCTGCTGTTGACCAGTTCGACTACGGAGTTGACGACCCCTCTCTCTTGCCAGAGCAACCAGGCAAGCCCCCCCCCTTGATCACCAGATATCGCCTATTCTTCTCTATACTGCTTGCATTAGAGTAGTGTAGCATGTTACTGCTTTCGTTAATCCTATTCTGATGCATAGCCTGACATTGTCGCTACATCTGTTGATACCTTACCTGCAATCCTAAATGCTTAGTATAGGATGCTAGTTTATCATCATTGGCCCTACATTCTTGTCAGTCTGCCTTGCTATACTATCGGGCCGTGATCACTTGGGAGGTGATCACGGGTATATACTATACATACATACATACTATACAGATGGTGACTAAAGTCGTGTCAGCTCTTTGAGTACCCGCAAGTGATTCTGACGAGGGGGCTGAAAGGACAGGTGGCTCCATCCCGGTAGAGGTGGGACTGGGTTCCCGACGGCCCTCGACTGTTACTTTGTGGCGGAGCGACAAGGCAGGTTGAGACCACCTAGGAGACAGGTGGGCCTGGCCCTGTTCGGCGTTCGCGGATACTTAACACGGTTAACGAGATCTTGGTATTTGATCTGAGTCGGCTACGAGCCTATACGCACTAACCATCTACGTGGGAGTAGTTATGGGTATCCCGAAGTCGTGGTATCAGCCGAAGCACTTCAGACGTCAGCGACGGAGCGGCGCGCGCCGGATTGGAACGTAAGCCTGCTCTTGTATTAGGGGGGCTAGTTCTGCTTTCGGCCGCGTACGCAACGTGCAGGTGTGCTATGGGCGATGGGCCCAGACCCCTGTGTGCTTAGGTTTAGACCGGCGTGCTGGCCTCTCTGTTTTGCCTAGGTGGGGCTGCGACGTGTTGATCTTCCGCGGCCGGGTATGACCCAGGAAAGTGTGTCCGGCCAAATGGGATCGAGCGTGTTGGGTTATGTGGTGCACCCCTGCAGGGAAGTTAATCTATTCGAATAGCCGTGATCTTCGGTAACAGGACGACTTGGAGTTGTACCTTGACCTTATGACAACTAGAACCGGATACTTAATAAAACACACCCTTCCAAGTGCCAGATACAACCGGTGGTCGCTCTCTCTCAGGGATACGAGGAGGGGATCGCCGGGTAGGATTATGCTATGCGATGCTACTTGGAGATGCTACTTGGAGGACTTCAGTCTACTCTCTTTTACATGCTGCAAGACGGAGGCTGCCAGAAGCGTAGTCTTCGATAGGACTAGCTATCCCCCTCTTATTCTGACATTCTGCAGTTCAGTCCACTGATATGGCCTCCTTACACATATACCCATGCATATGTAGTGTAGTTCCTTGCTTGCGAGTACTTTGGATGAGTACTCACGGTTGCTTTCTCCCCCCTTTTTCCCCCTTTCCTTTCTTTCTGGTTGTCGCAACCAGATGCTGGAGTCCAGGAGCCAGACGCCACCGTCGACGACGACCCCTACTACACCGGAGGTGCCTACTACTACGTGTAGCCCGCTGACGACGACCTGGAGTAGTTTAGGAGGATCCCAGGCAGGAGGCCTGCGCCTCTTTCGATCTGTATCCCAGTTTGTGCTAGCCTTCTTAAGGCAAACTTGTTTAACTTATGTCTGTACTCAGATATTGTTGCTTCCGCTGACTCGTCTATGATCGAGCACTTGTATTCGAGCCCTCGAGGCCCCTGGCTTGTATTATGATGCTTGTATGACTTATTTTATTTATCAGAGTTGTGTTGTGATATCTTCCCGTGAGTCCCTGATCTTGATCGTACACATTTGCGTGCATGATTAGTGTACGATTGAATCGGGGGCGTCACATCTAGCACCTGAGCACAATTTTCCTTTCCATCATTCTCATGAAAGAAATTAAAAAGATGAAGAGTATGAGGCAAACTCAATTCCATTTTTTGTAGTTTTCTTTTATAGACTAAACTAGTGATAGAACAAGAAACTAAAATATTCGATTGCAAGATCTAAAGATACACCTTCAAGCACTCATCTCCCCGGCAACGGCGCCAGAAAAGAGCTTGATGTCTACTACACAACCTTCCTCTTGTAGACGTTGTTGGGCCTCCAAGTGCAGAGGTTTGTAGGACAGTAGCAAATTTCCCTCAAGTGGATGACCTAAGGTTTATCAATCCGTGGGAGGCATAGGGTGAAGATGGTCTCTCTCAAACAACCCTGCAACCAAATAACAAAGAGTCTCTTGTGTCCCCAACACACCCAATACAATGGTAAATTGTATGGTGCACTGGTTCGGCGAAGAGATGGTGATACAAGTGCAATATGGATGATAGATATAGGTTTTTGTAATCTGAAATTATAAAAACAGCAAGGTAACTAATGATAAAAGTGAGCGTAAACGGTATTGCAATGCTAGGAAACAAGGCCTAGGGTTCATACTTTCACTAGTGCAAGTTCTCTCAACAATAATAACATAATTGGATCATATAACTATCCCTCAACATGCAACAAAGAGTCACTCCAAAGTTACTAATAGCGGAACGAAGCGATTATGGTAGGGTAGGAAACCACCTCAAAGTTATTCTTTCTGAACGATCTATTCAAGAGTTTGTACTAGAATAACACCTTAAGACACAAATCAACCAAAACCCTAATGTCACCACAAGTGTCCGTGGGCATGATTATATGATATGCATCACACAATCTCAGATTCATCTATTCAACCAACACAAAGTACTTCAAAGAGTGCCCCGAAGTTTCTACCGAAGAGTCAAGACGAAAACTTGTGCCAACCCCTATGCATAGATTCCCAAGGTCAAAGAACCCGCAAGTTGATCACCAAAACATACATCAAGTGAATCAATAGAATACCCCATTGTTGTCACCATGGGTATCCCACGCAAGACATACATCAAGTGTTCTCAAATCCTTAAAGACTCAATCCGATAAGTTAATTTCAAAGGGAAAACTCAATCCATTACAAGAGAGTAGAGGGGGAGAAACATCATAAGATCCAACTATAATAGCAAAGCTCGCAATACATCAAGATCGTGCCAAATCAAGAACATGAGAGGGAGAGAGAGAGAGAGGGAGAGAGAGAGATCAAACACATAGCTACTGGTACATACCCTCAGCCCCGAGGGTGAACTACTCCCTCCTCGTCATTTAGAGCGCCGGGATGATGAAGATGGCCACCGGTGATGGGTTCCCCCTCTGGCAGGGTGCCGGAACGGGCTCCTGAGAGGTTTTTGGTGGCTATAGAGGCTTGCGACAGCGGAACTCCCAATCTAGGTTATTTTCTGGAGGTTTGGGTATTTATAGGAATTTTTGGCGGCGGTCTCACGTCAAGGGGGTCTCCGAGTCGTCCACGAGGCAGGGGGCGCGCCCAGGGGGGTAGGGCTCGCCCTCCACCCTCGTGGACGGCTCGGGACTCTTCTGGCCTAATTATTTTACTCTAGGGGCTTCTTTTGGTCAATAAAAAATCGTCAAAAATTGGCACGTCAATTGGACTCTGTTTGGTATTCTTTTTCTGTAAAACTCAAAAAGAAGGAAAAACAGAAACTGGCACTGGGCTCTAGGTTAATAGGTTAGTCCCAAAAATCATATAAAATAGCATATAAATGCATATAAAACATCCTAGATGGATAATATAGTAGCATGGAACAATCAAAATTTATAGATACATTGGAGATGTATCACTATGTCAATAGGTTAGTCCCAAAAAATGATATAAAGTTGCTACAAAATGAATGTAAAACATCCATGAATAATAATATAACAACATGTAACAATCAAAAATTATAGATACGTTGGAGACGTATCAATAACTTCTATTTCTAGTTGTTGTTTTGTTTTGAGATCTTCCATTTCCTGCATCTATGCAGTAAGTAGGGCATTCGGATTTTCTGCAAATGTGGCATTTGCCAGTTTTGTGTATGTCGCATGTGTTGCAATATTTGCTTCTAGCTCACGGATGCATTGTTCAGAGGATGAATTATGTGATGAGACAACAAAGATTGAAAGTAACATTACGGAGAAGCTCTTTTCCTCAACAATCTGCACATCAGGTACTTTCAGAAGAACTTCTTGCAAATGTACTAAGAGTGCATGAACAATGCTTTCAGCAGTAATAATCATCAATATACAAGATTTCAATAACTTATTTAAATTCTTACCATAGAGCTATGACGGGTATCATATTTTGAACTGCCAGCCGTACCGCTTACCACCACAACACACTGGTACAATGAGGTGCTATACAAACAGTTTTTAACACCTTTTCGTGATGGTGTTTTGAACCGTCGCCAAGTGACACTACAAAAAAAGGCACATCCATGACATTTTGGGTGGAACGAATTTTTTTTTCATGCTTATTACACTTCTATGATGATAATTGTGAGAAAACCTGGTATCATCATAAATGTGGTGGGCTCCTACTTCTATGACAAAAAATTATGACAGAAAATGGGCTTTTCGTCCTGGGCGGGCCGGAGACGCACTTGCATGACATTCTTTGGCCAATCCATGACGGGAAAAATCATGGTAGAAGAGAGGGCGAGGAAAATTTCGGGGAGTTCTCGGTTACGGTGGGTGGTCGGGGCCGAGCGATGCGCGTTTCTCTCATATACGTACGCACGTGTGTGTGAGGTGTTGGCCTCTAACTAAAGCCGAGCGAGGCGTTCTCTTACTGAACCCGGGTGATTTCACTATCTATGTTACTGAACCCAACGATCAGTCCCTTGGCTGTTAACTGAACCCGAGAGATTCCTTTGCTACCGCTGCTAACTGAACCCGAGCGATCGATCGCTGCTGCTGCTGCTTCTTACTGAAGCCGATCGAACCTACTGCCTCTTGATGAATAGTGAACGTGGTGGTTGGTTGAATGAGTCGAGACGTACATGGTTGGGGTTGGATGAACAGTTCCTGGTGGTGGTTGGATGAACATGACCTCGTGGTAGTATATAGGCTGTTGCCGCTAGATGAACAGGACCCCGAGAGGAGGCCACCACAGCCGAGTTGTTCGGGGGTGGATGAACAGGACCCCGTAAAGGGCAAGTTCAATAGTAGCCGGTGGAAGGTTGGATGAACAGTATCCCGTGGATGAACAGTAGCTGGTGGAGGCAGGAGGAAGACGCGGTGGATGAACAGTGCAGGTGGAGGCTGAAACAAGTTGACGGTGGGTGAACATTAGCCCGTGGAGTCCAGTTTTGCGATCGCCATACCCCTCCTGATGAACAAGACCCCTGTTTCAACCGTAGTGCTCCAACACAAGTGTGTTTCCTCCGTTTTGCAGTACGCCACACCCCTCCCGATGAACATGATGCCGTTTTGACTGTAGCCGGTCGAACAGAAGGCCGTTTTCTCCGTACTATGGTATGGCAGACCATGTTTCAGCTGTTCCGTTAAGGTGGTTGGCTCCCTTTGAACAGGATGCATTCCGACCCATTCTGTAGCCTCCCAATGAACACGACACTGTTTCTCCGTTTTGACCCAACCGGTTGGCTGCCCAATGAACAGGACGCCGTTGCTGCCGTCTGTTGCCTCACCATGTACACGAGCCGTGGCCGTACGTATGCGCGAGTAGGCATTCGAGACCCTGCATGTATGTATGTATGTGGCCGTATTTTTGGGCATGTGGCTGTCCGTACGTGTACACGGTTTAGAAGGGACTGACTGAACTGCTATGTCGGGGGCTCTACTACTACACATGCCGCTGCTTGCTCGGCCACGGTTCATTGTTGCAGAGAGACCGATCGACCAGTATGTACGTACATGTTCGTTACAATGCTACATACGCTTCGAACGAGTGGGTCCCAGCTGTCAGGGAGGATAAGGATGCACTTCCTTGTGTGCGAAGATATAGATGGTGGGTTCCGACTGTCAGGGGAAGGAATCATTTTTATTTTGCGAGTAAGGAGGCACTTCCTTGTGTTCGAAGATGTAGCTGGTGGGTCCAAATGTTAGCCTCATAGCCTAAAGTCCACTTCCGATGGTTGTCGTTTGTTGACCTCATTGACCATGAGGCACCGAGAGCATCAGGGGGGTGGACGACGGCGAGGCCTAAGAAGGGAACGACGAGGAGCCACAGAAGACGAGGAGGGTGGATGCCCACGCGGAGGGGAGTACGAGGGTTCACTGGTTCGGCTGTGGTGTAAGGCTGCTGATACGTCCATTTTGCCATGCTTTTATATCGATATTTATTGCATTATGGGCTGTTACTTCACGTTTTGTCACAATACTTATGGCTATTCTATCTTATCTTACAAGGTTTACATAAAGAGGGAGAATGCCGGCAGCTGGGATTCTGGGCTGGAAAAGGAGCAAATATTGGAAACCTATTCTGCATAGCCACAAAAGTCCTGAAACTTCACGAAAGTCATTTTTGGAATTAATGATAATTATTCAGCGGAAGGAATACCTGAGGGGGGCCACCCACCGTCCACGAGGGTGGGGGCGCGCCCACCCTTACAGGGCGCGCCCGCCTGCCTCATGGGCCACCTGGCAGCCCTCCGGTGCCCATCTTTTGCTACATGAAGTCTTTTACCCTGGAAAAAATCATAAGCAAGCTTTCGGGACGAAATTCCGCCGCCACGAGGCGGAACCAATCTAGGGCTCTGGCGGAGCTGTTCTGCCTGGGAAACTTCCCTCCAGGAGGGGGAAATCATCACAATTGTCATCACCAATGATCCTCTCATCGAGAGGGGGTCAATCTCCATCAACATCTTCACCAGCATCATCTCCTCTCAAACCCTAGTTCTTCTCTTGTATCCAATCTTTGTACTAAAACCTCAGATTGGTACCTGTGGGTTGCTAGTAGTGTTGATTACTCCTTGTAGTTGATGCTAGTTGGTTTATTTGGTGGAAGATCATATGTTCAGATCCTTAATGCATATTAATACCCCTGTGATGATGAACATGAATATGCTTTGTGAGTAGTAACGTTTGTTCCTGAGGACATGGGAGAAGTCTTACTATTAGTAGTCATGTGAATTTGGTATTCGTTCGATATTTTGATGAGATGTTTGTTGTCTCTCCTCTAGTGCTATTATGTGAACGTCGACTACATGCCACTTCACCATTATTTGGGCCTAGAGGAATGCATTGGGAAGTAATAAGTAGATGATGGGTTGCTAGAGTGACAGAAGCTTAAACCCTAGTTTATGCGTTGCTTCGTAAGGGGCTGATTTGGATCCATATGTTTCATGCTATGGTTAGGTTTACCTTAATACTTCTTTTGTAGTTGCAGATGCTTGCAATAGGGGTTAATCATAAGTGGGATGCTTGTCCAAGAAAGGGCAGCACCCAAGCACTGGTCCACCCACATATCAAATTATCAAAGTAACGAACGCGAATCATATGAACGTGATGAAAAATAGCTTGACGATAATTCCCATGTGTCCTCGGGAGCGCTTTTCTCATTATAAGAATTTGTCTAGGCTTGTCCTTTGCTAAAAAAAGGATTGGGCCACCTTGCTGCACCTTATTTACTTTCATTGCTTGTTACCCATTACAAATTATCTGATCACAAAACTATCTGTTACCTTAATTTCGGTGCTTGCAGAGAATACCTTACTGAAAACCGCTTGTCATTTCCTTCTGCTTCTCGTTGGGTTCGACACTCTTACTTATCGAAAGGACTACAATAGATCCCCTATACTTGTGGGTCATCAAGACTCTTTTCTGGCGCCGTTGCCGGGGAGTGAAGCGCCTTTGGTGAGTGGAACTTGGTAAGGAAACATTTATATAGTGTGCTGAAATTCACTGTCACTTGTTACTATGGAAACTAATCCTTTCAGGGGCTTGTTCAGGGTATCTTCACCCCGACCAGTAGAGCAAAGAGTTGCTCCTCAACCTACTGAACCTACTTAAAATGTTTACTTTGAAATTCCTCCGGGTATGGTAGAGAAACTGCTAGCTAATCCCTTTGCAGGAGATGGAACATTGCATCCCGATTTACACCTTATCTATGTGGATGAAGTTTGTGGATTATTTAAGCTTGCAGGTATGCCCGATGATGTTGTTAATAAGAAGGTCTTCCCTTTATCTTTGAAGGGAGATGCATTGAGATGGTATAAACGATTGAAATTGGAATTTCACCAGAAGTTTTATCCTATGCATCTTGTTCATCGTGATCGTAATTATACATATAATTCTTGGCCTCGTGAAGGAGAAGGCATCGCTAAAGCTTGGGGGAGTCTTAAGTCAATGTTATATTCATGCCCCAATCATGAGCTCTCAAGAGAAATGATTATTCAAAAAATTTATGCTCAGCTTTCTTTCAATGATCGCACCATGATCGATACTTCTTGTGCTGGTTCTTATATGCTGAAGACTATTGAATTCAAGTGGGACTTATTGGAAATAATTAAACGCAACTCTGAAGATTGGGATTCTGATGATGGTAAGGAGTCAGGTATGACACCTAAGTTTGATTGTGTTAAATCTTTTATGGATACCAATGCTTTTGGTGGATTTAGCACTAAATATGGACTTGACTCTAAGATAGTAGTTTCTTTCTGTGAATCATTTTCTACTCATGTTGATCTCCCTAAGGATAAGTGGTTTAAATGTAATCCTCCCATTGAAGTAAAATTAGTTGCACCTATTACAGTTGAAGAAAAGATTATCACTTATAATGATCCCATTGTTCCTACTACTTATGTTGAGAAACCACCTTTCCCTGTTAGGATAAAGGATCATGCTAAAGCTTCAACTGTTGTTCGTAAGAGTAATACTAGAACATATACACCTCCTGAGAAAATTAAAGTTGAACCTAGTATTGCTATGGTTAAAGCTCTCTTGGTCGATAATATTGATGGGCATGTTATTTATTTCTGTGATGAAGCTGCTAATATTGCTAGACCTGATGCTAAGATACATAGACATGTTGTAGGCATGCCTGTTATTTCTGTTAAAATAGGAGATCATTGTTATCATGGCTTATGTGATATGGGTGCTAGTGCTAGTGCAATACCTCATTCCTTATATAAAGAAATCATGTATGACATTGCACCTGCTGAGATAGAAGATATTGTTGTTACAATTAAACTTGCCAATAGAGATACTATTTCACCAATTGGGATTGTTAGAGATGTTGAAGTCTTGTGTGGGAAAGTTAAATACCCTGCTGATTTTCTTGTTCTTGGTTCCCCACAAGATGACTTTTGTCCCATCATATTTGGTAGACCCTTCTTGAATACTGTTAATGCTAGGATAGATTGCGAAAAGGATGTTGTTAATATTGGTCTGGGGATACGACACATGAGTTTAATTTTGCTAAATTCCATAGATAACCCCATGATAAAGAATTGCCTAGTAAGGATGAAATAATTGGTCTTGCTTCTATTGCCGTGCCTCCTACTGATCCGCTAGAACAATATTTGCTAGACCACGAAAATGATATGTTTATGAATGAAAGAAGGGAGATAGATGAAGTATTCTTTAAACAGGGTCCTATTCTGCAACACAACTTACATGTTGAAATCCTAGGGGATCCCCCTCCACCCAAGGGTGATCCCGTGTTTGAGCTTAAACCATTACCGGATACTCTTAAATATGCTTATCTTGATGAAAAGAAGATATATCCTGTTGTTATTAGTGCTAACCTTTCAGAGCAGGAAGAGGAAAGATTATTGAAAACTTTGAAGAAGCATCGTTCTGCTATTGGATATACTCTTGATGACCTTAAGGGCATTAGTCCCACTTTATGCCAACACAAAATAAATTTCGAATAAGATGCCAAACCAATTAGAGATCATCAATGACAGTTAAATCCTAAGATGAAAGAAGTGGTAAGAAAAGAAATACTAAAGCTCCTTGAGGTAGGTATAATTTATCCCATTGCTGATAGTCAGTGGGTAAGTCTTGTCCATTGTGTCCCTAAGAAGGGAGGTATTACTGTTGTGCCCAATGATAAAGATGAATTGATCCCGCAAAGAATTATTACAGGTTATAGGATGGTAATTGGTTTTCATAAATTAAATAAGGCTACTAAAAAAGATCATTACCCTTTACCTTTTATTGATCAAATGCTAGAAATACTATCCAAACATACACATTTCTGCTTTCTAGATGGTTATTCCGGTTTCTCTCAAATACCTGTGTCCTCAGACGATCAAGCAAAGACTACTTTTATGCCCTTTCGGTACATTTGCTTATAGACGTATGCCTTTTGGTTTATGTAATGCACCTGCTACCTCTCAAAGATGCATGATGGCTATATTCTCTGACTTTTGTGAAAAGATTTGTGAGGTATTCATGGATGATTTCTCCGTTTACGGATCCTCTTTTGATGATTGCTTGAGCAAACTTGATCGAGTTTTGCAGAGATGTGTAAGATACTAGTCTCGTCTTGAATTGGGAAAAATGCCACTTGATGATTAATGAAGGCATTGTCTTGGGGCATAAAATTTTTGAGAAAGGTATTGAAGTTGATAAAGCGAAAGTTTATGCTATTGAAAAGATGTCGTGTCCCAAGGACATTAGAGGTATAAGAAGTTTCCTTGGTCATGCCGGTTTTTATAGGAGGTTTATTAAGGACTTTTCTAAAATTTCTCGGCCTCTGACCAATTTATTGCAAAATGATATTCCATTTGTCTTTGGTGATGATTGTGTAGAAGCGTTTGAAATACTTAAGAAAGCTTTGATTTCTGCGCCTGTTGTTTAGCCACCTAATTGGAATTTACCCTTTGAAATTATGTGTGATGCTAGCGATTATGCTGTAGGTGCTGTTCTAGGGCAAAGAGTTGATAAGAAACTAAATGTTATTCAATATGCTAGTAAAACGCTAGACACTGCACAAAGAAATTATGCTACTACTGAAAAAGAATTCTTAGCAATTGTATTTGCTTGTGATAAGTTCAGACCTTATATTGTTGATTATAAAGTAACTATTCACACTAATCATGCTGCTATTAAATATCGCATGGAAAAGAAAGATGCTAAACCTAGACTTATTAGATGGGTTCTCTTGCTCCAAGAATTTGATTTGCATATTATTGATAGAAAGGGAGGTGAGAACACCGTTGCAGACAACTTGTCTAGGTTAGAGAATGTTCCTGATGACCCACTACCTATTGATGATAGCTTTCCTGATGAACAATTGGCTATCATAAATGCTTCTCGTACCGCTCCATGGTATGCTGATTATGCTAATTACATTGTTGCTAAATTTATACCACCTAGTTTCACATACCAGCAAAAGAAAAAGTTCTTCTACGATTTAAGACATTAGCTGCCGTCGCCGGAGAATAACAGGGGGTGTTGGTGAGTAGAGGGAAGTCCTGGCCATTCGTAGTATGGTCGGTCTGTGAGGCCTGCGCGGTAGCACAACCGGCCATGGAAGGTTGGAGCAGGCGGTACGACGGGCCTGGTTTGGCTGCTGGAGTAAGAAGACCAGAGGTTGAAGACGCAGCACGACTGTTGATTTAACATCCAAGGGTCAGTGCAGCTAGAATCATTTTGACTAAGTTGACAAAGCTCGTACGCGTCAACTTAGTTGTCCCACAAGTCAGCCTCCAAATCTGGTGGGTCCCAGCTAGCAGGGGAATCATTTTTTACCCGTAATAAGGTGGAACTTCCTTGCGTGCGAAGATGTTTTCTAGTTTTTTTAATGTCTTCTTTTTTGAGTTAGAATAAAAATAAAACAATTTAGCATCTTTGGTACAATCTATATTTTCGTGAAATGGATGATAATAAAGCTGGTGGGTCCCAGCTGTCAGGGAGAGGTGACTTTTTTTCAACGTAATAAAGGAAACACTTCCCTGCGTGTGAAGATGTACTTGGTGGCTCAAACCTGTCAGGGGGGGGGGGAAATCATTTGTTTTCTCATAATAAGAGGGACTTATTCATGTGCGGCCATGGGCCATGCGGGTCCCTACTGTCAACCACCCCATGTACATGCCTCTTCCGATGGCTATCGTTTGTTGACAAAGTTGACCACGCCACGCCGAGAGAACCAACGTGGTGGACGATGGCGAGGCCTAGGAAGGAAACGACCCGGAGCCGGCGAAGACACAACACTAGATTCCCACGTGGAGGGGAGTACGAGGGTTCACTAGTTCAACTGCGGTGTGAGGGTGCCGTCACCAGAGAATAACAGGAGGTGCTGGTTAGTAGAGGAATGACCTGGATGGCGATGGAGTAGGGTGGGCCGGTGAGGCCTGCGCGGCACTACAGCCGGCAATGGGAGGCGGTAGCAGGCGGTACCACCGGCGGTGGTTTGGGCGGCTAAAGCATGAATATCTGAGATTGAAGAAGCACCACAGCCGTTAGATGGACATCCAATGGCCACGGCGACTAGAATCGTGTGTTGACTATAAGTTGACGAAGCCTTGCCTACGCGTCAATTTAGTAGGCCCACAAGTGACCATCACACCTGTGGCAGAGAAAATATAGCCCATTTGCGATTTGTTATAATGTACAACCCATTTTTTCATTCTAATGGAATTTACTCAGCCCATTTACTGTTTGTTAAAATTACAACCCATTTTCTAGCAACGACAACGGTTAGTAATTTCAACCAACCGCTCAAAAAAATTCAACAAAATTTCCCACATTTTGATGGGATTCGAAATATTTTTTAACCCGAAATTTTGAGTCAGATTAAATATAATTTCAAAAGAAATTTGTATTAGGTAAAAATCTAACGAAATTTTGTGCGCGCAACAAGTAATGAAACTAAAAAAATTACCTATTTGGTGTGTTTTTATATTTACAGCCAAATTTTTTAATTACAGACCATTTATTATTTCTTAAATCCCATTTTCTTGGCAAGTCTAATGCGGGGCGTAGAATAACAAGTTGACCTGGGTTATGTATTCTGCCAAAATAGTATAGATGGGCTAGCCACTTTCACATTGAAAATTAATATCTAGGCTAGATATTTGGTCGACATAAAAGAATAGCCTGTGCCAGACGGGCCACAGCCTGCCTAGTCGATACCCTTCTCCTCTGACCAACAACAAAAACATCACTCAAGAAAAACTCTGCTCACTATTGCTTGAGCTGCTAGGTCCCAGCTGTCGGCTGCTCCTTGTGCAATTATCTTGTTTATTGAGTATATAGGTTGACAATCGTGTGGGACCGTGATGTCAAGAAACTAAGAGGAAGCAAAAAAAATATAGTTGTATATAATAAGGAGGCACTTGCATACATGCGGCTATGGCCCTGGTGGGTCCCCACTATCATCCTCTTCAAGTAAAGTCATCTCCTGATTCCTGATATTCATTGACCGTGTTGACAACATGAGACGGCGGTGCCATGGCGAGCGTAACAACTCCAAGGACGACGGAGAGGGCCTCGCGGGCCCTACGAATGGTCTGATATAGCGCCGCTGGTCATTTAGGAAGCCGGGAACATCGGACCCCTATGACCACCTTCAAGAGACTGTGCCGGCATGAAACGGTAAGGCCGCGCTTGGGAGCTCTGGATTGTTTTACACCTATATTGAGGACACAAGTGTAATTTACTCGTCACCGAAAACAATGTGTAAAATACAGGTGCAATGAAACCGACAGCCCGAGGTCTGTAACGAAAACCGGTGACTTACGCGTATAATCTGAGAAACTAGTGTATATTTTACCAGTCAAAAACGACCAACCAAGCGCTTCGCCCAAGACCATCTGCTTTTATTTACAAGCGTCAGTTTTACAAGCGGTTTTTGTTTGAAAATGATGATCCAATCAAGGCCTAATATGATGAGTTGGTTGGAAGATCATATCGTTTCACCTCTAACCTATCCGAGTTGTCGTATAGGCTATGAATGGAAGGATGAAACATAAGATGATAAACTTCTTAAGCACAGAAATAACAGAAGAGGATGATCTTCTTAACATGCAAATCACAGGCATTAGATCCACATGCAAAACAACAGGAAGCATTTTTCTCAGGAGGCACGGTGAACAGCTTGTGATGCCACATGCCACAACATTCCAAGCTCAATTTTGCAATCAAACTCACAAGGCCTGGCATTTCATAGACGACATTCAGAACAAAATCTTAAAATACCTTACATAAGCCAACATTCATGACTATGCATCTCATCAGAGTAAATATTTACTTCTGAACTGAACACACGAATAGGAAAAAAAGATCGATGCTGCTCACAGCAAAGGGCGTCCCATTCCAAAATATCAAATGCATGTCTTCTGGCTATCATCAATGCGCACAATTTGACAAGGTTTTCCAATTCCAAATGTTAAACGAATGTCTTCTTGCTAACATCAATGATTAAACTTTGACAAGCTTTTCAAATTCAAAATATGTAATGCCTATGATTGCCATCAGTTTGCACATTGAAATAGCACATGGAGCCGGATTAACCAGCGTATCTTTTTGTGCAGTTCCACTGAAATCAAACAATGTCTTGCGTAGCATGGTGGATTTCATATTTATATGTTGCAAGGTGTTGAGCACGTTGGCAGCTCCATTCAAGTAGATAGTCTAGTGGCTCAAGGTGACGACGAATGATTAGAGAACCATTCGATGTATTATGCATGATCAAGTATTATGGAGGACACGAACCATCTGAACATTTTGTGCAGTTCCACTGAAATCAAGCTGAGCATCCTTGTCTGCATAAATACAAAAAAGTGTGATGAATATAATAGTGGTACGAGCTAATTAAACATACGCTCGCAACTATAATTATCTTCATTATCTTAACAGGAAAAGATAGCAATACAATAGCTTCAATTAAACATTTATTCAAAATAATACAAAAATATAATTAGCACAACATAACAAAGCACGATCATGTGGATGAAGGCCAACACTGACCTCGTTTGTTACAGCTGCGTCGGCCACTGACTTGGTCATACCTTTCCTTCTGGAGTGAATTTTGCACTCCACGTGCTGTTGAGTTGAGTTTCCCTTGGTCTGCAGACTAGTCATGTCACCAGCATCTACTAATACTCTAAAGCTTGTCGATCATTCCTTCTGTAATGTAGCGCAAACAGTGACTGCTTCTTTCTGCAAAGTGGAAAGACCAACCGGGCCCAATAAGGCAACAATTTGCCTTAAACACACTGGCTCCTTTTGTGCAGTTCAACTAAAATCAAAACAAAATAGAACCGAGCAGAAGTTTTGATATCCATGTATGCACAAATAGGTATAAAGGAAACAACTACTGAGAAATAATGGTTGATGACTTATACTCCCAGAAGAAAAAATATCTACCTTATCTTAATGGTAAACAAAGCAGACAGTAGCAATTCTCAAACAGTGTGATTCATTCATATTAAGTGAGACATTATCTTAACAATAGCTTGTTTCAACATGTATAAAGAACGATAAAGTAGAAAAGTACCATTCCTAAAACAGTGCAAATGATTCACATTAACAGAGACATTATCTTAACAACACCTTGGTTAAACATGTAGAAAGAACTACAAAGCAGGATAGTATCATTTGTAAAACACTATAACTGATATATAATAACAGAGACATTATCTCAAAATACATTTCTTAAAAATGTACTCCCACCGATCCCTAACAGAAATGGTACTCCCACCGATCCCTAACAAGTGTTGCAGTTTTGAACAAAGATTCAGTAGTTAATTCTAAGAGTGACATTGTTTAATTTTACTAGTGGCATTAGATTAACAAAAAGCATAAACAATTCTAGGGGAGAGTGGGCGCAACAACACCATGTGCTTCCATCTACTTATAAAGGGGGTGATGCAGAGTTTGTTGTAACAAAGCAGCAAGCATCATATCTGGGTTGGTCCCATTTTTGTTCACTTAATGGGAAAAGACAGCAATACAATAGCTTCAATTCAACATTTATTTGAAACAGTACCACTACATGTAGCACAACATCTCAAAGCACACTGCACAATCATGTGGATGCAGGCTGGTACTGACCTTTCATGAGGAAGAAAAGATCAAATATGAATCTGCCAACACAAATAGGAAATCCAATCTCCTTTTGTGTAGTTCAGCTAAATCAAGCAAACTTGTCGGTCTGAGATTTAAGTTGAACTGCAACAGTCTTAAAACAGAAGTGTTTTGCATAGTGAAGCAAATGGTCGCAATAGCAATGAGTTGAATAGATATCCCTATTTTCAGAGGTAAAAAAAGAAACAATTACTGGCCAATAAAGGAGGATGAATCACATGGCCACAAAAAATCATCTACCTTATCTTGATGGAAAACAAAGTAGGACAGTAGCATTTCTAAAACGGTTGCATTGATTCATATCAATAGAGACATTTTCTTAAAATAACATTCATTAAAAATGTAATTTAGTTTTAACAATGGCATTGCTTCAATTTTCCAGCGGCATTCTTAGATTAACAATAGCAAAATAGTTGTATGGGACATGGGACATGCCAGCACCATGTGTGTCCACACATATGAATGGGTGATGCAGAGTATGTTGCCTAGCAGCATATCTGTGTTGGTCACATATTTATTCTCTTTGAACCTTTTTCCTATGTGAGGGCAGTAAATCTAGTCCTGCACAAACTACCCGACCCCCCCAGTTTCTTTCCTTTTTCAACCAGCAAAGCGGCTAGATAGCCAGTCTATATTACTTTTCCTCCCTCCTTTCCTTATTGAACCATGTCCTAGATTCATGCTCCACCCCACCCTCCCTTCTTTCCTCTTTGAACCAAGACCTAGATTCGACTACAGAATCGAAACAGATCCGCATGCTAGAGCAATGACGGTTTCAAAGAAAGTTATACCATAGGGTCATCGAGATGGGGCTAGGCATGCGGAGGGAGGACGAATCTACCCACACTACATACGGTAGTGAGGAAGAAGGGGGTCGGAGTACCTCCCGCATAGGTGTTGGGTGAAAGAGAACAACACAACCGGTAGTGGACTGCCTCCCTCGCCGAAAGCGACAGAGTGAACGCTGCACCTCCTCCCCTTCACGGTGCGACGGTATCCGGACGACTCCTTCACAAGCTGTGGGGGGGGAGAGACGCGATCTTGTTTAGATCTTATGAAGAGGGTGAGAGATTGTGAATAGAGCAAACCCTAGCAAAGGAATGCCGAGCCGCCAGCGTGTATATATATATATATATATATATATATATTCTGGTCTATTCTGCTAATATTAGCAGAATAACTATTCTGCACACCACTTCCGCACTGCACGTTGAACGCAAGTGCAAGTTATTCTTTGAACCAAGTGTGCTGCAGTACTCACACGAGTGAACTTCTCGTCGGAAAAAACTGCACGCGTTATTTTTTCGGTACTGTTTTCTCTCTAATTTTTTAACCGTTTATCGGAATGAGGCGTGTAATATACCGTTTAAAAGCTATGGATTAGGCGCAACTTCGACATGTTGAACACTTTTCTAGATTCCACACGGTTTAAGAGCAGTTTTTAAAATGGTGCGGCCCATGACGAGTGGCAGCAAGCGTTTTTCACGATTTCTTCTAAACCGCTCGTCAGAATGAAGCAAATGATATGCCGTTGGATAGATATCGTCGAGGCGCATCTTTTTCATATATAAATTGTTCTCTAATTCCTTAGGGTTTAAGAGCAGTTTCAAATTTACTAAATCACGGAATTCTGTTTTTCAATTTTTTTCAAATTTTCGGTACTGTTTTCGCTCCAGTTTTTGAACCGTTTGTCAAAACGAGGCGTGTGATACACCGTTGCAAATCTACGAACAAGGCGCAACTTTCATATGTTGAAATGTTTTTGAGATTCCTTACGGTTTTAAGTTAATTTTGAAAATCGTGCGGTGGACGACGAGTGGCAGCGGCCGTTTTTCGTGAAATTTTTACAAACCGCTGGTCGGAACAATTCACACGATACGCCATTGGAAAGATATCGACGAGGCGCAACTTTTTCATGTAGAATACTCTCTCTAATTCTTTACGGTTTAAAAGGAATTTCGAATTTACCGAAATGCGGACACTCTGTTTTTCGCGACACCCAAATCGACGTAGGTACTTCATCTGACTGAAAACCGCACTGCAATGAACTAAAAACCACACTGCATCAGACGAGTAAGAGAACTGCATGGTTTCTTTTATTCAAACGTAATTTTTTCAAGGACGAGAAAGTAGAGTGCACTTCACATCGGGTGTAAATGAACCACAACACTCTCAAGAAATGAACCGTATTACTTTTTTTCCGCTTCCATAACAATTTTTTTGCACTTACTGGATGAACAACATCATATGACCGACCGCACTGCTTCAGAATGAAAACCACACTGCATCGGACGGGCAAGCAAGCTGGATAATTTCTTTTGTTGGATGTTTTTTCTCATACGCAAGTGAACAGCATCACTCTCAAAAGTGAACGACATTCAAAGACCGAAGGCACTGCAAGTGTTAACGTAGTCGACTGAATTCTGAGACACACGAAAACATTTTTGCGACACTCAAATCGACGAGTGAGCTTCATCCAACATAAAATCACACTGCTTCAGACGAAAAACCGCACTGCATACAAGGGTCAAGCGAGCTGCATGGATTCTTTTATATTTTCTATAAAAATATTATGAACGAGTGGACCCAATAGAGGACGGGGAGTGAACCCAAACACTCTTGAGGGTGAACCTCATTACTTTCTTTTACTAGTTTAAATGTCTTTCAACCAACACAACATAAATTTTTTAAATACATTTTTCCAAGTGAAGTCTACTTCAAAGTCGTTCGGAGTGGACTTCTTTTAAGACCGGAGTGCACTGTAGTTTCCTCTTTTATTTTTTCTCTAGAGTTTAGTTTCCCCCTAGTGCACTGCATACATTTTTTTGGTTAATGAAATATGCACTACGGGGACGACGCGAGTGGACTACATTTTTTGTTTGCACGCTACACATTACACACAAGCATTCATCCACATCCATTTTTTACTCTCATTTCCTCTCTGCATTTTCTCAATTACAAAGTATAAAACATGAGCCCTGAAGATAACTTCTCAATTACAAAGTATAAAACATGAGCCCTGACAATGGCATGCAGTTTGGAAACTCTCTCCTTCCACCTTATGCAACTAAACAAGATAGCTTGTGGTCTCAGATAATGAGCATTGCAATCTACTAATTTTGTAGGTTTCTGTAAACTCCCGTTTCCGCCTTGAAAAAAGAACCTATATCTCACTGAAAGCAAGTTCCCAGACATTCTTTGCTAATGATTCTAGCACTATAATAAACTTGTGTTTCACAACAACAACAAAAGGCATGGTTTCAGCACAAAGAGTACTCTGTTGATGTCATACCGAAGAAGGCTGGGCCTTCGGCCTATCTTGCACAACGGATCATCAGAGCAATCACTAGAAAAACATGACAAAGATGCAAGAACTGATGGATAGGATCATCCGTTTTCTGCATGGATTCGTCGGCCTCATGTACTCATAGGTTTCGATGGGTTTGCTGCTCGATTGTGAGTGTCGCGCTACATCTGCCGCCCTGCCACACTGTGTTGTGGGGGAGGATAGTGAGCGATATTAGCTGCTCGTTGTAGAACTAGCTGGAGAGGATGAAAAGAACCGATCCGTCATGAGATTGCACTGACCACATGGACACCATTGATGATGAACGGTAGCAGAACCATCTCTGATGCAGCACAAAGAAATTACCTCAGGTAGCGGGAGGCGAGGCTGATGAATCCGGACTTCTCCTTGTCGCTACACGCAACGCAACAGCAAGAAATCTGGAATTTGGACTGCAAGGTGACGGTGGGGCGTGCTGCGTGCCCCCACGTACTGGACTACATGGCGCCGGCGGGGGGATGGGGTGCAGTTGATCTTGGATGGTCAACGGCCAGGGGAGGGTATGTTGATGTCATTGACTCGTCCTGCAAGGTAGGGGGATGCCGGGATCCGGCGATGGCAGTGCCCCTGATGCGTGTAATGGTGGGGATCGGAGTTTGCTTCTCGTCCAGCACAGGTGAGCCACACCAATGCCAGTGATCGTAGCTCCAGGAGCGACTTGCTCGTCTGGGCCACCCAGCCGGAGAGGGAGAGGATGACCTGGGCCCCGGCGGTGCCATGGTGGAAGATGGCGGGGTGAGGGGTGTATCTAGCGCGAGGAAGGGGGCTGGATCCGATGGCGGCCGGCACCGGCACCGAAGGGATGCGGTGGGGAGGGTGGATCCGATGGCGGATGCAACACGCGGGAGGGGGAGGGGTCACCGGTGCTCGAACCTGTCGCCTGGTGGCGCGGCAGGGCCGGCTCCGCCGGGATCCGCCGCCAGGTAGGTGCGGGGGGAGGAGATTTGTGCCACTTGCCGAAGGGTAGTGGGAAGGAGATAGGTTGTGCCTCTGGCGTGAATCCCGCGCGAATCCAACGACCATCGAGGCGGGATCCAACGTTTGGGTGGGGCGGCGATGGGTTGGGGTAAGGCAGGGCCTTAGGGTGA
>NC_041383.1:417707424-417754196 GCF_002162155.2 Triticum dicoccoides
CAGCGAGAGTGTGAAGAGTGCAAACCCTAGCGAACAAGCACTGAGGCTCCAGCTTATATAGTACTAATATAGTGGAGTGGTTTTCTTTCTCTCTCCATAACAATCGTTTTAAATTGTGTATGAAATGAAACTATTTATTTAACGTACCAGTGAAGAAAACTACGATCAAGTAACGATCCACGCGTCCTAGTTGCACTTCCTGTTGTTCACCTGCGGTACACTACCCTCCTTAGGTGAACAACCACACACACGCCAAATTATTGGAAAGGTGTGAGAGTGTGTACAAATAAAGATATTTAATTTCAGTTATTTTGTATGTACAGTTTGCCCTCTCTCAATAATTATGCTTGTTGTGTTAAAGTTTGACTTCAATCAAATCTAATTGCAGAGTAAATAAAAACGAAGGGGTACTACCTCCATCCGGGTTTTTAGTCCACACCATATTTTAATCAAAGTCAGACCACATATTTAGTTAAAAGTTGGTCAAATAAAATTACAGGGTAGTTGAAGACAAAGTTGTGAGAAGGCTTAGAAATCAATACAAAATTTTGCTCTTAGTACCAACGTTGATGCTTCTTCAAGGAAATATTTGGTTCATGTCCAATTGTGTGATAAAATTGCACCAACTTAAACGACTGCTCCAAGATGAACTGGTGAAAGATATCATCTTTGTGGTAACAAGCAAAGAGCACTGATGGAAGACAACCCGTTCTTGATTGAACGTTAATCAGCTTCACCAGTCGATGCAACCAGGAGAAGAAACCATGAGCATCGATAGCTCATCGTGGTGTGATGCATCATCAATTTTGGCATCATGTTTGGGTCAAGCACCAATGAAGTTTGATAATCCTCATTGTGGTTTGTTTCTTCTCGGTAATCAAGCTCAAGAAAGGAAGAACTGAGCAACAGTGGCCATCCAATTTTGTGCAGTTCCACTAAAAATTGAGGAAGACATGCCCGAGTATGGAGATACGCATCCCTATTTGCAAAAATATAAAAAATGATATTTAAGTAGTGTCGTTACTTTGTTTTAGCAGTGGAACAAGATTAACAACAGCATCTTAATTGTCAATAAGAATTAGAAATGCACACCAAAAAATAAAAGCATCATGATTATCTTGTTGGGAACTAAAGCAGGATACCCAAAAAAACTAAAGCAGGACAGAAGCATTTATCGATGCCTCTACATGGGCATTGCTTTGTTTTACCAGTGATAGTTTTAGATTAGTAGCAGCAATACGAGCATATGGACAATGAACGCACAACCACCATGTACTTTTTGTCAAAAAACATGTATACCTGCACCGATGCATAAATGATAAATGCGGACAACTTTTGGAGTGGCATTTCTTCTATAATAGTAAAAAATAGGTGATGTCGGACCAGCCGACGAACCCCAGCTACTGTACATGGGGAGCTGGGGAGTACTGGTATAGAAGAAAACCCGCATGCAGAGTACAATGAAGCATGAAATCCAAAAGAAGTTATACCTCAGGTGGGCGAGATGTGGATTAGGTAGGCGGGCTGGATCTGCCCAGACGACGGAAGCGAACAAAGGCACAGAGGACCTTAGTCTATGTCGGCGCTGGCTTAGAGTGGATGATGCGCATCAGTGCTATGTCTTGAGCTTGCGTTGGTTTACCTTGAAGAGGAAAGGGTGATGCAGCAAAGTAGCGTAAGTATTTCCCTTAGTTTTTGAGAACCAAGGTATCAATCCAGTAGGAGGATCCTCAGAAGTCCCACACACCTACACAAACAAACAAGAACCTCGCAACCAACGCAATAAAGGGGTTGTCAATCCCTTCACTGCCACTTGCAAAAGTGAGATCGGATAGAGATAATATGATAAGATAAATATTTTTGGTATTTTTATGATACAGTAGGAAAGTAAAAGATGCAAATAAAAGTAGATTGAAAACTTATATGATAAAAGATAGACCCAAGGGCCATAGGTTTCACTAGTGGCTTCTCTCAAGATAGCATAAGTATTACGGTGGGTGAACAAATTATTGTCGAGCAATTGATAGAAAAGCGAATAATTATGAGATTATCTAGGCATGATCATGTATATAGGCATCACGTCCGTGACAAGTAGACCGAACCGATTCTGCATCTACTACTATTACTCCACACATCGACCGACTCCTGCCTGCATCTAGAGTATTAAGTTCATGAAGAATAGAGTAACGCATTAAGAAAGATGACATGATGTAGAGGGATAAACTCATGCAATATGATATAAATCCCATCTTTTTATCCTCGATGGCAACAATACAATACGTGCCTTGCTGCCCCTGCTGTCACTGGGAAAGGACACCGCAAGATTGAACCCAAAGCTAAGCACTTCTCCCATTGCAAGAAAGATCAATCTAGTAGGCCAAACCAAACTGATAATTCGAAGAGACTTGCAAAGATATCTTAATCACATATAAAACAATTCAGAGGAGATTCAAATATTTCTCATAGATAAACTTGATCATAAACCCACAATTCATCGGATATCGACAAACACACCGCAAAAAAAGTTACATCGAATAGATCTCCAAGAAGATCGAGGAGAACTTTGTATTGAGATTCAAAGAGAGAGAAGAAGCCATCTAGCTAATAACTATGGACCCGAAGGTCTGTGGTAAACTACTCACACATCGGAGAGGCCTTGGAGATGATGTAGAGGCCCTTCGTGGTCGATTCCCCCTCCGGCCGAGCGCCGACGAAGGCTCCAAGATGGGATCTCGCGGATACAGAAGGTTGCGGTGGTGGAATTAGGTTTTCGTGGTGCCCCTGGATGTTTTCGGGGTACGTAGGTATATATAGGAGGAAGAAGTAGGTCGGTGGATGATACGTCTCTAATGTATCTATAATTTTTTATTGTTCCATGCTATTATATTACCCGTTTTGGATGTTAATGGGCTTTACTTTACACTTTTATATCATTTTTGGGACTAACCTACTAACAGGAGGCCCAACCCGAATTGCTGTTTTTTTGCCTATTTCAGTGTTTCGAAGAAAAGGAATATCAAACGGAGTCCAAACGGAATGAAACCTTCGGGAGCGATCTTTTTGGAACAAACATGATCCAGAGGACTTGGAGTGGAAGTCAAGAAACAAGCAAGGCGGTCACGAGGGTGCCCGGTGCGCCCCTAGGGCTGGGCACGCCCCCACCCTCGTGGGCCCCTCGAGCGTCCACCGACCTACTTCTTCCTCGTATATATACCCATGTACCCCGAAAACATCAGAAGCGACAATGAAAAACTATTTCCACCATCGTAACCTTCTGTATCCGCGAGATCCCATCTTGGAGCCTTCGCCGGTGTTCTGTCGGAGGGGGAGTCGATCACGGAGGGCCTCAACATCATCTCCAAGGCCTCTTCGATGAGTTGTGAGTAGTTTACCACAGACCTTTGGGTCCATAGTTATTAGCTAGATGGCTTGTTCTCTCTCTTTGAATCTCAATACAAAGTTCTCCTTGATCTTCTTAGAGATCTATTTGATGTAACACTTTTTGCGGTGTGTTTGTCGAGATCCGATGAATTGTGGGTTTATGATCAAGTTTATCTATGAGAAATATTTGAATCTCCTCTGAATTCTTTTATGTGTGATTAAGTTATCTTTGCAAGTCTCTTCGAATTATCAGTTTGGTTTGGCCTACTAGATTGATCTTTCTTGCAATGGGAGAAGTGCTTAGCTTTGGGTTCAATCTTGCGGTGTTCTTTCCCAGTGACAGCAGGGGCAGCAAGGCACGTATTGTATTGTTGCCATCGAGGATAAAAAGATGGGGTTTATATCATATTGCATGAGTTTATCCCTATACATCATATCATCTTTCTTAATGCGTTACTCCGTTCTTTATGAGCATAATACTATAGATGCATGTTGGATAGCGGTCTATGTGTAGAGTAATAGTAGTAGATGCAGAATCATTTCGGTCTACTTGTCACGGACGTGATGCCTATATACATGATCATGCCTAGATAATATCATAATTATTCGCTTTTCTTTCAATTGCTCGACAGTAATTCGTTCACCCACCATAATACTTATGCTATCTTGAGAGAAGCCACTAGTGAAACCTATGGCCCCCGGGTCTATCTCTTATCATATAAGCTTTCAATATACTTTTATTTGCATCTTTTACTTTCCAATCTATATCATAAAATACTAAATATATATTTATCTTACCATATTATCTTTATCAGATCTCACTTTCGCAAGTGGCCGTGAAGGGATTGACAACCCCTTTATTGCGTTGGTTGCGAGTTGTTGTTTGTTTGTGTAGGTGCGTGGGACTTTTGAGGAGCCTCCTACTGGATTGATACCTTGGTTCTCAAAAACTGAGGGAAATACTTACGCTACTATTGCTGCATCACTTTCCTCTTCAAGGAAAACCAACACAAGCTCAAGACGTAGCAAGAAGGATTTCTGGCGCCGTTGCCGGGGAGGTCTTCGCTCAAGTCAACACATACCAAGTACCCATCAGAAACTCATCTCCCTCGCATTACATTATTTGCCATTTGCCTCTTGTTTTCCTCTCCCCACTTCACCCTTGCCATTTTATCCGCCCTCTCTTTCCCAATCTCCTCTCTCTTTCGCTTGCCTTTTTGTTTGCTTGTGTGTTGGATTGCTTGTCGCTATGGCCAGTCCCTTATCCGCTCATATGTCTCCCGAGTTTGAAGTTCTTCACTTCAAGCAAAGGGAGGGAGAAAATCTAAAGGATGCTTGGCATAGAATTTGCAATGCTCAATATAGATCTACTAGGAAGCAATCTACTTCCGTCCTTCTTCACAATTTTTTTGTAGGCCTTACTCCTTGGAATAGATGTATTCTTGATGCCATTACCAGAGGGAATTTCTTGGGTAGCCACACTTTTGATGCCTATAATGCTATGTTAGATTTGTTTGGTCCACCACCTCTCTTGGTTAATGGAACTATCTTAACTTTAGAACATGTGATGCAAAGGCTTCAATCTATTGAAAATAAAGTTGCTACTGTTGAGTTAATGGAAAATTTGGATAAAAAGATCCACAATCAAATCACCCACTTTGGATCTAAGGTTGGAGCTACTCTGAAAAGTTTTAAGGATAGATCAAAATTCTTCAAGAATCGGTAAGCTTGAAGATATCATTACCAACTTAGGGGCTGCCTTTTCATCCGTGAAAAATACTTCCACTCCGCCTACTAAAATTGCCAAATTAATGTATGTTCCCAAAAGTAAGGGTGAATCTTCTAGAAAGGAAAATGCGGATCTCAAATCAATAAGTGTTCACCCCAATTGTCTCTCTATCAAAAGGAACCTTTTGCTTCAAATGAATTTCTTGATTTAAGGCCTAGGAGCTTAATCATTGCTAAAAATAAAGAAACTCCTAAAAATTATAAGTGCTTTATTGAAGAATTGAGTGCCAAAGACGGCACTACTTAGATCTATCCTCACTTTTATGCCTAGCTAGGGGCGTTAAACGATAGCGCTAGTTGGGAAGCAACCCAATTTTATCATTGTTTTTGCTTTTGCTTCTGTTTAGTAATAAATTTTTCATCTACCCTCGGTTTAGATGTGGTTTCATGTTCTAATTAGTATTTGTGCCAAGTAGAGCCTATAGGATAACCTACGGTAATAGTTAATTTGATTCTGCTGAATAACAGAAACTTTGCGCACGAAAATAATTTTAGTAATTCACAGAAACGTGATTTTCTGTTTATTCTTTTTTCTGTAGATCAATAGACAAATTGCCCAGGATTTCCTATTTTGGTGGGATTTTTAGAGTTCCATAAGTATTCAAGAGTTACAGATTTCTACAGACTATTCTGTTTTTGACAGATTCTGTTTTTCGTGTGTTATTTGCTTATTTTGATGCATCTATGGCTAGTATTCACGGGTATGAACCATACAGAACTTGGAATACAGTAGGTTTAACACCAATATAAATAAAGAATGAGTTCATTACAGTACCTTATGTGGTGGTTTTTCTTTCTTGCACTAACGGAGCTTATGAGATTTCCTGTTGAGTTTTGTGTTGTGAAGTTTTCAAGTTTTGGGTAAAGATTTGATGGACCATGGAATAAGCAGTGGCAAGAGCCTAAGCTTGGGGATGCCCATGGAACCCCAAGATATTCAAGGATAACCAAAATCCTAAGCTTGGGGATGCCCCGGAAGGCATCCCCTCTTTCGTCTTCGTCTATCGGTAACTTTACTTGGAGCTATATTTTAATTCGCCACATGATATGTGTTTTTCTTGGAGCGTCTTGTATGATATTAGTATTTGCTTTTTAGTTTACCACAATCATCCTTGATGTACACACCTTTTGGGATAAACCTACTTGATTGGAATTTATAAGAATACTCTATGTGCTTCACTTATATCTTTTGAGCTAGATAGTTTTGCTCTAGTGCTTCACTTATATCTTTTAGAGCACGGCGGTGGCTTAATTTTGTAGAAATTGTTAATCTCTCATTATTCACTTATATTATTTTGAGAGTCTCTTAGAACAGCATGGTATTTGCTATGGTTATAAAATTGGTCCTAGAATGATGGGCATCCAAGTTGGGTATAATAAAAACTATCATAGGAAGTGAATTGGATGCTATGATCAATTTGATACTTGATAATTGTTTTGAGATATGGAGGTAGTGATATTAGAGTCATGCTAGTACGGTGATTATGAATTTAAAGAATGCTTGTCTTGAAGTTGGCAAGTCTCGTAGCATGCACGTATGGTGAAAGTTGTGTAACAAATTTGAAACATGAGGTGTTCTTAGATTGTGCATCCTTATGAGTGGCGGTCGGGGACGAGCGATGGTCTTATCCTACCAATCTATCCCCCTAGGAGCATGTGCGTAGTGCTTGGTTTTTGATGACTTGTAGATTTTTGCAATAAGTATATGAGTTCTTTATGACTAATGCTGAGTCCATGGATTATACGCACTCTCACCCTTCCATCATTTCTAGCCTCTTCTGTACCATCCATTGCCCTTTCTCACCTTGAGAGTTGGTGCGAACTTTGCCGGTGCATCCAAACCCCGTGATACGATACGCTCTATCACACATAAACCTCCTTATATCTTCCTCAAAACAGCCACCATACCTACCTATTATGGCATTTCCATAGCCATTCCGAGATATATTTCCATGCAACTTTCCACCGTTCCATTCATCATCATGGCACGCATCATCATTGTCATATTACCTTGCATGATCATGTAGTTGACATCGTATTTTTCGCAAAGCCACCCCGCATAATTTTTCATACATGTCACTCTTGATTCATTGCCCATCCCGGTACACCGCCGGAGGCATTCATATAGAGTCATACCTTGTTCTAGTTTTGAGTTGTAATGCATGAGTTGTAAATAAATAGAAGTGTGATGATCATCATTATTAGAGCATTGTCCCCAAAATAAAAAAAAAGAAAGGCCAAATAAAAAAAGAAGGCCCAAATATATATATATATATATATATAAAGGGGGCAATGTTACTATCCTTTTCCACACTTGTGCTTCAAAGTAGCACCATGTTCTTCATATAGAAAGTCTTTCATGTTGTCACTTTCATATACTAGTGAGAATTTTTCATTATAGAACTTGGCTTGTATATTCCTATGATGGGCTTCCTGAAAATGCCCTAGGTCTTCGTGAGCAAGAAAGTTGGATGCACACCCACTAGTTTCTTTTGTTGAGCTTTCATACATTTATAGCTCTAGTGCATCCGTTGCATGGCAATCCCTACTCCTCATGTTGACATCAATTGATGGGCATCTCCATAGCCCGTTGATTATCCTCGTCAATGTGAGACTTTCTCCTTTTTTGTCTTCTCCACACAAGCACCATCATCATATTCTATTCCACCCATAGTGCTATATCCATGGCTCACGCTCATGTATTGCGTGAAAGCTGAAAAGTTTGAGATTACTTAAGGATGGAACAATTGCTTGGCTTGTCATCGGGGGTGTGCAAGATGGGAGAATTTTTGTGTGACGAAAATGAAGCATAGCCTAACTATATGATTTTGTAGGGATGAACTTTCTTTAGCCATGTTATTTTGAGAAGACATGATTGCTTTGATTGGTATGCTTGAAGTATTACTATTTCTTATGTCAATATGAACTTTTATTTTGAATCATTTGGATATGAACATTCATGCCACAATAAAGAAAAATACATTGAGAATTATGCTAGGTAGCATTCCACATCAAAAATTCTGTTTTTATCATTTACCTACTCGAGGACGAGCAGGAATTAAACTTGGGGATGCTTGATACGTCTCCAACGTATCTATGATTTTTGATTGTTCCATGCTATTATATTACCCGTTTTGGATGTTTATGGGCTTTAAATATACACTTTCATATCATTTTTGGGACTAACCTACTAACCGGAGGCCCAACCCGAATTGCTTTTTTTTTGCCTATTTCAGTGTTTCGAAGAAAAGGAATAGCAAACGGAGTCCAAACGGAATGAAACCTTCGGGAGCGATCTTTTTGGAACAAACATGATCAAGAGGACTTGCAGTGGAAGTCAAGAAAAAAGCGAGGCGGCCACAAGGGTGCCCGGCGCGCCCCTTAGGGTTGTTCGTGCCCCCCACCCTCGTGGGCCCCTCGAGCGTCCACCGACCTACTTCTTCCTCCTATATATACCCATGTACCCCGAAAACATCAGAAGCGACCACGAAAAACTATTTCCACCGCTGTAACGTTTTGTATCCGCGAGATCCCATCTTGTAGCCTTCGTCGGTGCTCCGTCGGAGGGGGAATGGATCACGGAGGGCCTCTACATCATCTCCAAGGCCTCTTCGATGAGTTGTGAGTAGTTTACCATAGACCTTCGGGTCAATAGTTATTAGCTAGATGGCTTCTTCTCTCTCTTTGAATCTCAATACAAAGTTCTCCTTGATCTTCTTGGAGATCTATTCGATGTAACACTTTTTACGGTGTGTTTGTCGAGATCCGATGAATTGTGGGTTTATGATCAAGTTTATCTATGAGAAAAATTTGAATCTCCTCTATATTATTTTATGTGTGATTAAGTTATCTTTGCAAGTCTCTTCGAATTATCAGTTTGGTTTGGCCTACTAGATTGATCTTTCTTGCAATGGGAGAAGTGCTTAGTGTTGGTGTCAAAACCGGTGGATCTCGGGTAGGGGGTCCCGAACTGTGCGTCTGAGGCTAATGGTAACAGGAGGTAGGGGACACGATGTTTTAGCCAAGTTCGGGCCCTCTCGATGGAGGTAATATCCTACTTCCTGCTTGATTGATCTTGATGATATGAGTATTACAAGAGTTGATCTACGACGAGATCGTAGAGGCTAAACCCTAGGAGCTAGCCTATGATGATTATGATTGTCCTTCTATGGACTAAACCTTGTGGTTTATATAGACACCGGAGGAGGCTAGGGTTACACAAAGTCGGTTACAAAGAAGGAGATCTAACATCCGAATCGGCAAGCTTGTCTTCCACGCAAAGGAGAGTCCCATACGAACACGGGATGAAGTCTTGAGTCTTGTATCTTCATAGTCCAACAGTCCGGCCAAAGTATATAGTCCGGCTGTCCGGATACCCCCTAATCCAGGACTCCCTCAGTAGCCCCTGAACGAGGCTTCAATGACGATGAGTCCGGCGCGCAGATTGTCTTCGGCATTGCAAAGCGGGTTCCATCTCCGAATACTCAAAAGTAGATTGAGGATTGTGTCCGGCTCTGTGAGATAGTTTCCGCACACCACCGTAGAGAGCATAACACTTTACAAATCTAATCTGCTGACAATTTTTTTTACGGTGTGCCCTTACGCCGCGGCCTGGCTCAATACGAACCGGTTTTTCTCGACCTGCCTTGACACGCTTTGCGAGACGGTTTTATTGGCACGCCTTGTCGAAGTAGAGATCGTGTTCCCCTTATTGCGGGATCCTCCATCAATACGGGCGCGGGTAACCCCACTACGCTTGTTGGTATGACTCCGTGTTTTTAGGCAAGTCCCAGGCGGTTATGCTGAGGATGCTTGATATTCACCCCCTTTATAGAGGGGTCGAGGCCTATCCCTCTTTCCTACCACGCTTGCGCCTTTTCACATCTCGAGTTCCAACACCCGAAGCCCAAGCTTAGGCACTTCGGATCTTCAATCATGTCCGGATCCAACCTTCAAGGCCGGTGGATGGCCTCCTCTGTCACAGAGGAGGACATTGCGAAGCTTAGGGAGGTCAGATATCTGATCGCCAACATCAAGCACAGGCTTCCTGCTCCAGGGTAGGTCATCCCTACTCCCGAGCCCAACGAGAGCATCGTATTTGTTTCTCACTTCCTCCGTGGCCTAGGTTTCACCCTCGATCCCTTTGTGAGAGGGCTCATGTTCTATTACGGGCTAGATTTTCATGCTCCGGCTCCGGACTCCATCCTTCACATCTCATCGTTTATTGTCGTGTGTGAAGCCTTCCTCCACATCACCCCGCACTTTGGCTTATGGATCAAGACCTTCAATGTAAAGCCGAAGGTGATTGAGGGGCGACACTCGGAGTGCGGAGGCAATGCAATAAGCAGAAACGCCGACGCCCCATGGCCAGAGGGCTTCTTCCTGGAGGTGTCCGATCTATGGCAGCGGAGGTGGTTCTATGTCACGACTCCCAGAGGCACAAAGTGGGTGGCTGCCCTAACTTCCGCTCGGGCCCTCCGCCTCAACTGGCGTCATGGGCCAACGTGAGACTGGATTGGGGGCCTGCTAATGACGTACCAACATTGCAGAGCCGCATTGGGGAGCTTCTTGAGAGGAACATTAGTCTTGTCAACGTAATTCAGGTAATGCTAGTCCGACGGATCTTGCCGTGCAAACGTCGGCCTCTCCGGATGTGGGAGTTCAACCCAGAAGGTCCACGGACTATTCAGCACTTCTTTGGCATGACGCTCGAAGGGATGTGTAAGTTATTCTTCGGACCACAAGTAAAGTGTCCGGACACCACCGAGGATGTGGGCCTGAGCTGAGATACCCAAGTAAGTAGCCTAGAAACCGAACACTTCGTTTATATTTATCATAACATTATTCTGAAAACCATCTGCGGCCAGGATTGGCTCAGCAAGGCGGAGAGAATCAGGTGTCTGGCACAGCTTCCAGCAGGCTCGCCTAGTCCTGCCATAGCCAGGATGCTTAGTCGTGTGCTAAGCCATGTGCCCTTGGGTAAAGACGAAGGGAAGAACAAAGAAGAAGAGCTTCACACATTGCACATCCAAACCGGGGGAATTACTATCTCCATGAAGGAGGATAATCGGGGAGGGGAATCTATGGTCTCCTCCCCCTGCGGGAAGAAGAGGGCCGCCTCCGAAGACTTGGAGACGGAGGTGCCTAAACAAGGGAAGAAAACTTCACCAGGGGGGCCTGATCCGGAGGGCGTCTCACCGCGCCATGCCCGCAAACGGTCCAGCCCTCAGCCGAGCTGTAAGTTAATCGTAAATACAAAGCTACTGCTTCCTCCTCTGAGAACAATAACCAGGATCCGTTCTTTGCAGTCCGGCTAGTAGCTCTTCTCGACAGAGTTCATCTTCGGGGGATCTTCTTCCGGAGATGATGGAGAGTGAAACCCCACCTGCCTCTCCGCCTCACGGGGTGGGCGACCCTGAGGTGTTGTCACGGAGGAGTCCAGATTCGCCGAGGCCGGAAGATAATACTGTGGCCGCCCTGAGCCCAGAGTGTTCGGCTCCCACGGGGGGCAGTGAGAAGGGTCCGCCACAGTCCGGCGACTGGCCGGACATGCTGACGGGGTTTCTGGAGCAAGCTGCTCTCTCGGAGGATCACCGTTCATTAATGAGCACGGTGCCTGAGAAGATTTCATCCACCACAAGCGGGTTGAATGAAGCTTTTACGAGCCTGATCAAAGGCTTTGAGGTATATAATGAAATACGTAATTTTTGGTTGTAGCGCACGCGCTAGGTGTGCTCCATATAGATAGTAGCCCCTGAGACTCTGGTTGCCAGCCCTAGGCGGCAAACGAAGGGTCACACTCTTAAGTAATGATCGCACTGTATTCATGTGCAGGTGGCTAATGGTCCGGCGGCTGACCGGACTGCTGAAGTCGCCGAACTAAGGTGACAGATTGAAGTTGTGGACGCCGACATCACGCTTGTGAACGAGCGGCTTAACGAGTCACAGAGTATGTTCTCTGTTTTCCTTGTTTTTATAGGAAATATTAAGAGGAGCATAATGTTAATGTGATATGCTTTGACTGCAGGCAGAGCTGCTGCCGTGGAGGCCCTGAGGGTGGAGCTTGCTCTAGCCAAGGAACAAGCCCGGGCTAGCAATGCGGCTGCCCTAAAGGCGGCCAAAGATTTGAGAGCCGAATAGGCTGCTCAGCGTCGAAGCGAAGATAAAATAGTCGAGATGGCTGTGGAGCTGAAAAACGCCGCCGGCCGGTATGAGCTCCTTAAAAAGGAGAATCAGGCGAAGTCGGCTGACCTGAAGAAGGCCCTTGATGGGGCCAAGGAGACGCGTTCCGAAATTAGGGATGCGCGGGAGGAGCTTCGACAGGCCGGAGAAATCATGGCTGGAAGCCCCTTTTTGTTGCGGATGAAGTTCTTAGATCCAAAGTACGCTCCTCTGGATCGACGTTGGAACGCTACAGACGCGTATGCGGATCTGGCAAAAAGTATGGCTGATGCGACCAAGTTTTTCGAGGATCAAAAAGATAGTGAAGTAGAAAGGCTGTTCTGGTCGCAATTCAGTGCTCCAACGCGCCCGTTGCCATTGAGTGAAAGGAAGGCCACTGTGGCCGAGCTCCATAGGTTGTCCGGTCTTGCAATGAGGTCTGTAATAGACCATCTATGGCTGAAGGGGCCAAAACCGGATAGTTATTTTGGTTTAGTGCAACAATTCCTTGGTGTCGTATCACGAATCGATGCCACGAAGAGGTCGGCGTGCATAGAGGGTGCACGGATGGCTCTTGCCCGTGCTAAAACATATTGGGCAGATATTGAGGCCACCATCATTGCAACCCAGAATCCGGCGGGAAGCCAGGATCCGGCCGAGCACTACTTGGAGCAGGTAACAGAAGGTGCTTGTTTATTAGAGGCTCAGTGCTCGAAGAATGTCATGTTCGAGTGACAAATCGTTCCGTTGTAAAAACAATTGTATTTTAATTATAGAGGCTATGTCTATACTTTCGCCCGAAAGTGTTATTGCACCTCCTGTGCGGCCGTTTAATGTATATATAACCTGAAAGTTAGTAGTCGTTGGCTTTAGCCCCCACGCATACAATGCGGGGGTGTTCGCAAAAATGTGCATAATCACACTTGATCCAACGTCTTGGTCCATTAAGGAGGTGATCGCACGTCGAACTAGGCAACCGGACTATATAGCTTTAACACTTCCACTTAGCCATAGGAGTTTGACCGTGGGGCTACTATGTAGCCCCTGGTACCTTCGCGTACATCCGGATACGGGCGTGTGTGTACATGACCGAGAAACGGTCCTTCGTTAATGCAGAGGAATCCTAACGATTCCGAAGAGTCCTCGAGTGGTTGACCAGTCTCTCGCTATATCATGACAGTCAGTTTTCGGCTTTCTCTACTTAGGTGCTCATCCGGAGTAACCAGGGCACAATCGCAGTAGTTCTCCTTTGGCCGCCTTAGCCGATAGAAACAGAACGTAAGGCGGCAAACCCAGGAGCCGGGCAAACCCAACATTTGACCAAAGACATGATTCGGAGCTGATGCATATAAGGCCAAACTCGCGACACAGAACACTCCCAAAGGTATTCGGACTTTATAACATATACTGGGCTGAGTAGCGCCCTTAATTATGAACCCTATATTTCCAGGTACGTGCATTAGTCTGTCGTGGCGAAATGCCAATAACGCCAGTATCCCCTGTGGGTGTATTGAGTACCCATGGGATGTCAAGCAACAAGAGACAATAAAGAAGGTTTACACAGGGGCTTAATCTAAAGAGAAACCTTTGAGCGGGGCCCTGTTGCACGTCTGCGCCTTTGTCTCCATTGTGCCGTGTCCTGGGAGGGTATCGCATGAATGGTGTCTGTAGAAAGGAAAACTCATGTAAAAGAGTATGACGTAAGCGTGCGAAGAGTTGGTTATTATCAATGGATAGTAGAAGTGTAAGACATTGGCCTGTTAATAAGGTCAAGTCAAAAGGTGGGCTTTATTGCATGTTTGTAGCCCTTGGTGCCCTCTATGGGATTACGTGTATAGCACCTAGCTCAGGTTTATCTGGGCTATTACCGACAGTGGTGCGCCGGACTCGTCTAACCGTGTCTGTGGTCTTAAAGACCGATCATGCATTCTGATAGGAGAGGCCGCTTAGTGTCCGGCTGCTAGAGCCACCGCATACTCTTCCGTACGTAAGGAACGCTCTGTATTTCTACTAACGGTGATGACGCCACATGGACCGGGCATCTTGAGTTTAAGGTAGGCATAGTGCGGTACTGCGTTGAAGCGAGCGAAGGCCGTTCTTCCGAGCAATGCATGATAACCACTTCGGAGGGGCGCGATGGTGAAGAATAATTCTTCACTTCTGAAGTTGTCTGGAGAACCGAATGTCACCTCTAATACGAGGGAGCCCCTGCAGCGGGCCCCAACGCCTGGTATCACCCCTTCAAAGGTGGTGTTATTTTGGCTAATTCTGGATGGGTCTATCCCCATCCTGCGGACAGTGTCCTAATATATTAGATTGAGACTACTGCCTCCGTCCATGAGGACATGAGTGAGATGGTATCCGTTGATTATTGGGTCGAGCACCAAGGCAGCCGATCCTCCATGCCGCATACTAGTCAGGTAGTCCCTGTGATCAAAGGTGATCGGGCAGGCCGACCAGGGGTTGAGTTTGGGGGCAACGGGCTCTACAGCATATGCGTCTCTGAGCGCGCGTTTGCGCCTTCTCTTGGGTATGTAAGTCGCGTAGATCATGTTTACTATTTTTACCTCTGGTGGGAATTTTTTCTGTCCCCCAGTGTTCGGCTGGCGAGCCTCATCCTCGTCTTCACTTGGTGTTTCCCTTCCCTTGTGTTCGGCATTTAACTTGCCGGCCTTCTTAAAGACCCAACATTCTCTGTGAGTGTGGTTCGTAGGTTTTTCGGGGGTGCCGTGAATTTTGCACAATCTATCCAGGACTTTGTTTAGGCTGGTCGGTCCCTCTTTGCTGCCTTTAAATGGCTTCTTTTGTTGACCGGGTAGAGAGCTCCTGAATCCGGCATTGACCGCCGTGTTGTCCGGACTTTCTTCCTTGTTTTGACACTTGTTTTTATTGCGCCGTGGCTTCCCGTTGCCATCCCTAATTTCGGATGTGCCCGGGTCGCTGGTGCCTCTACGGGCCAACCAGCTGTCCTCACCCGCGCAAAAGCGGGTCATAAGGCTTGTTAAGGCTGCCATCGTCCTCGGCTTTTCTTGGCCGAGGTGTCTGGCGAGCCACTCATCTCGGATACTGTGCTTGAAAGCCGCTGGGGCTTCGGCATCCGGACAATCGACAATTTGATTCTTCTTAGTGAGAAATCTGTTCCAAAGCTTACGGGCGGACTCTCCGGGCTGTTGAATTATGTGACTTAAATCGTCAGAGTCCGGAGGTCGGACATAGGTCCCTTGAAAATTGGCCTGAAAGCATCCTCAAGTTCCTCCCAACTTCCGATTGAATTTTCGTGGAGGCTTTTCAACCAGTGCCGAGCTGGTCCCTTCAACTTGAGGGGAAGGTATTTGATGGCGTGGAGGTCGTCCCCACGAGCCATGTGGATATGAAGGATAAAATCCTCAATCCAGAACCCGGGGTCTGTCGTTCCGTCGTATGCCTCTATGTTCATGGGTTTGAATCCCTGTGGGAATTCATGATCCAGTACCTCTTCGGCGAAGCACAGAGGGTGCGCAGCCCCTTTGTATCTGGACGTGTTGTGGCATGCTGTCGACTGTTGTTGTGTCCGGTGTTGATCCGAACTGGTATTCGATCAGTCTGATCGTTTTGGTGACCATAATCCTGCGTCGGAGCATGTCCTCTAGATCCATAGATGGACTTGGTCGTGCCGGCCTTTTTGTCCAGGAGCTCACATAAATCGTGTGCGGCGTTAGTAGCTGCTCTATTGTGGTCATGAAGTGGTTGGTCCGACCTACTTGCCGTATTGTTTTTTGGCGGAATGGCCTCATCATCGAATTCTGGCAGGAGCTTGTGCTTTGGGTAGCTCTTTGTGTGGCGATCGTCGCCATATTTTCCTTTGGTGTCTATCACTTTATTCCATCTGTGGTTGAGCGTTTCCTGCGCGGCCTTAAGCCTTTGCTTCTACTTCTTTAGGCTTCTCGCAGTGGCCATAAGTCTTCTGTGGAGGTTATATCGTTCCAAACGTTTTTCCGGGATGATGAATGCATCATCGTCCGGACAGTGCTCTTCTCCCGAGGCAGGTTGATGAGTTCGGCCCTCGGGATTGCTGTGATCGGGTGTCTGCTCCGGGCTGTGTTCTGCGTGACCTGGCTCATCCTCCTCCATCGCTGGGTCCATATGGTCGTTGTTGCCTTTGGAGTTGACTGGGGTGTCGATCTTTCTAGCACTGTTATCGCTATTTTTACTGTGGCTAGACTTAGAGCGGCGTCTGCGCCGTCGTTTTGGCTTTTGTCCGAGGGTTTTATCCTCCGTATTGTCCCTTTTGTCGCCCTCGTCCCCCTTAGGCGTGTCCACCATGTATATATCATATGATGAGGTTGCAGTCCAGTGCCCCGTGGGCGGTGGTTCCGAATCGTCCCCTGCGCCGACATCCATACCATCAGTGTCGTCGGGGTCGAAGTCTAGCATGTCTGTTACGTCATCGATGGTGGCTATGAAGTGGGTGGTGGGTGGGCAACGAATTTCTTCGTCGCCTGCTTCCCCCTCGAGCCGGACATAGTTCGGCAAAGAGTCTCCTGACAAAGAGAGAGACCTTAATGAATTCAGCGTGTCGCCGAAGGGCGAGTGCTGGAAGATATCCGCGGCAGTGAACTCCATTACCGGAGCCCACCCAAATTCAGAAGGCCTGGGGGCGCGCGGTCTGGAACCTACAGCCGGACACAGGTCCGGGGGTCCGGTGACACAGCTTCCTTGGGGGTGGAGTCTGTGTTCGGCTCTACCACCGATGAGTATGCGGCCTCCGGAGCGGGGTCCATCCACCCATCCTCGGTCGACGCGATCTGCCCCGGATTTAGGTCCGGAGCTCTTGCAGGTGCGATATCCCGAGTATTATCTGACAGTAGGTCTAAGCCGTGCTCGTCGTGACTGTTCGGCGCTCCAGGCATAGGCCCGAATCCGTCGAAGATCAAGTCTCCGCGGATATCGGCCGTGTAGTTCAAGTTTCCGAACCTAACCTGCTGGCCAGGGGCATAGCTGTCGATCTGCTCCAGATGGCCAAGCGAGTTGGCCAGCAATGCGAAGCCGCCGAACACGAAGATCTGTCCGGGAAGAATAGTCTCACCCTGGACCGCGTTGTTGTTGATGATTGAAGGAGCCATCGAGCCTTGCTGGGACGACACATAGGAACTCTCAATGAAAGCACCAATGTCGGTGTCAAAACCGGCGGATCTCGGGTAGGGGATCCCGAACTATGTGTCTGAGGCTAATGGTAACAGGAGGCAGCGGACACGATGTTTTACCTAGGTTCGGGCCCTCTCGATGGAGGTAATACCCTAGTTCCTGCTTGATTGATCTTGATGATATGAGTATTACAAGAGTAGATCTACGACGAGATCGTAGAGGCTAAACCCTAGGAGCTAGCCTATGATGATTATGATTGTCCTTCTACGGACTAAACCCTCTGGTTTATATAGACACCGGAGGAGGCTAGGGTTACACAGAGTCGGTTACAAAGAAGGAGATCTAACATCTAAATTGCCAAGCTTGTCTTCCACGCAAAGGAGAGTCCCATCCGGACGGGGTGAAGTCTTGAGTCATGTATCTTCATAGTGCAACAGTCAGGCCAAAGTATATAGTCCGGTTGTCCGGATACCCCCTAATCTAGGACTCCCTCACTTAGCTTTGGGTTCAATCTTGCGGTGTCCTTTCCCAGTGACAGCAGGGGCAGCAAGGCACGTATTGTATTGTTGCCATCGAGGATAAAAAGATGAGGTTTATATCATATTGCATGAGTTTATCCCTCTACATCATGTCATCTTTCTTAATGTGTTACTCTGCTCCTTATGAACTTAATACTCTAGATGCATGCTGGATAGCAGTCGATGTGTGGAGTAATAGTAGTAGATGCAAAATCATTTCAGTATACTTGTCACGGATGTGATGCCTATATACATGATCATGCCTAGATAATCTCATAATTATTCGCTTTTCTATCAATTGCTCGACAGTAATTCGTTCACCCGCCGTAATATTTATGCTATCTTGAGAGAAGCCAGTAGTGAAACCTATGGCCCCGGGTCTATCTCTTATCATATAAGCTTTCAATCTACTTTCGTTTGCATCTTTTACTTTCCAATCTATATCATAATATACCAATCATATATTTATCTTATCATATCATCTCTATCAGATCTCACTTTTGCAAGTGGCCGTGAATGGATTGACAACCCCTTTATTGCGTTGGTTGCGAGTTCTTGTTTGTTTGTGTAGGTGCGTGGGACTTTTGAGGAGCCTCCTACTGGATTGATACCTTGGTTCTCAAAAACTGAGGGAAATACTTACGCTACTATTGCTACATCACCCTTTCCTCTTCAAGGAAAACCAAAGCAAGCTCAAGACGTAGCAGTGGACGCTCGAGAGGCCCAAGGGGGTGGGGGGCGCGCCCACCCCCAGGGGGCGCGCCAGGCACCCCCGTGGCCGCCTCGCTTGTTGCTTGACTTCCACTCCAAGTCCCCTGGATTGTGTTTGTTCCAAAAAAGATCGCCCCCGAAGGTTTCATTCCATTTGGACTCCGTTTGATATTCTTTTTCTTCGAAACACTGAAATAGGCAAAAAAACAGCAATTTGGGCTGGGCCTCTGGTTAGTAGGTTAGTCCCAAAAATGATATAAAAGTGTAGAGTAAAGCCCATAAACATCCAAAACAGGTAATATAATAGCATGGAACAATCAAAAATTATAGATATGTTGGAGACGTATCAAGCATCCCCAAGCTTAATTCCTGCTCGCCCTCGAGTAGGTAAATGATAAAAACAAATTTTTTGATGTGGAATGCAACCTAGCATAATTCTCAATGTAATTTTCTTTATAGTGGCATGAATGTTCAGATCCAAATGATTCAAAATAAAAGTTCATATTGACATAAGAAATAGTAATACTTCAAGCATCCTAATCAAAGCAATCATGTCTTCTCAAAATAACATGGCTAAAGAAAGTTCATCCCTACAAAATCATATAGTTTGGTCATGCTCCATTTTCGTCATACAAGAATGCTCTCATCTTGCACACCCCCCGATGACAAGCAAGCAGTTGTTTCATACTTAAGTAATCTCAAACTTTTTAACTTTCACGCAATACATGAGCGTGAGCCATGGATATAGCACTATGGGTGGAATAGAATTTGATGATGGAGGTTGTGTGGAGAAGACAAAAAGGAAGAAAGTCTCATGTTGATGAGGATAATCAACGGGCTATGGAGATGCCCATCAATTGATGTCAACATGAGGAGTAGGGATTGCTATGCAACGGATGCACTAGAGCTATAAATGTATGAAAGCTCAACAAAAGAAACTAGTGGGTGTGAATCCAACTTGCTTGCTCACGAAGACCTAGGGCATTTTGAGGAAGCCCATCGTTGGAATATACAAGCCAAGTTCTATAATGAAAAATTCCCACTAGTATATGAAAGTGAAAACAAATGAGACTCTCTATATGAAGAACATGGTGCTACTTTGAAGCACAAGTGTGGAAAAAGATAGTAACATTGTCCCCCCCCCTTTTTGGGTTTTTTTTTATTTGGCCTTTCTCTTTTTTTATTTGGCATTTCTTTTTTTAATATATTTGGCCTTTTTTAGGGACAATGCTCTAATAATGATGATCATCACACTTCTATTTATTTACAACTCATGAGTTACAACTCAAAACTAGAACAAGATATGACTCTGTATGAATGCCTCCGGCGGTGTACCGGGATGGGCAATGAATCAAGAGTGACATGTATGAAAAATTATGAAGGTGGACTTGCCACAACACGATGTCAACTACATGATCATGCAAGGCAATATGATAATGATGATGCGTGTCATGATGAACGGAACGGTGGAAAGTTGCATGGCAATATATCTCAGAATGGTTATGTAAATGCCATAATAGGTAGGTATGGTGGCTGTTTTGAGAAAAATATAAGGAGGTCTGTTTGTGATAGAGCGTATCGTATCACGGGGTTTGGATGCACCCGCGATGTTTGCACCGACTCTCAAGGTGAGAAAGGGAAATGCACGGTACCAAAGAGGCTAGCAATGATGGAAGGGTAAGAGTGCGTATAATCCATGGACTCAACATTAGTCATAAAGAACTCATATACTTATTGCAAAAATCTACAAGTCATCAAAAACCAAGCACTACGCACATGCCCGTAGGGGGATAGATTGGTAGGAAAAGACCATCGCTCGTCCCCGACTGCCACTCATAAGGTTGACAATCTAAGAACACCTCATGTTTCAAATTTGTTACACAACGGTTACCATATGTGCATGCTATGGGACTTGCCAACTTCAACACAAGCATTCCTTAAATTCACAATTACCCAACTAGCATGGCTCTAATATCACCACCTCCATATCTCAAAACAATTATCAAGGATCAAATTGATCATAGCATCCAATTCACTTCCTATGATAGTTTTTATTATACCCCACTTGGATGCCCATCATTCTAGGACCAATTTTATAACCATAGAAAATACCATGCTGTTCTAAAAGACCCTCCAAATAATATAAGTGAATCATGAGAGGTCAACAATTTCTACAAAATTAAACCACCGCCGTGCTCTAAAAAGATATAAGTGAAGCGCTAGAGCAAAAATATCTAGCTCAAAAGATATAACTGAAGCACATAGAGTATTCTAATAAATTCCAAATCAAGTGGGTTTCTCCCAAAATGTGTGTACAACAAGGATTATTTTGGTAAACTAAAAAGCAAAGACTAATATCATACAAGACGCTCCAAGCAAAACACATATCATGTGACGAATAAAAATATAGCTCCAAGTAAAGTTACCGATAGACAAAGACGAAAGAGGGGATGCCTTCCGGGGCATCCCCAAGCTTAGGCTTTTGGTTATCCTTGAATATCTTGGGGTGCCATGGTCATACCCAAGCTTAGCCTCTTTCCACTCCTTATTCCATAGTCCATCAAATCTTTACCCAAAACTTGAAAACTTCACAACACAAAACTCAACAGGAAATCTCATAAGCTCCGTTAGTGCAAGAAAGAAAAACCACCACCTAAGGTACTGTAATGAACTCATTCTTTATTTATATTGGTGTTGAGCCCACTTTATTCCAACTTCTCTATGGTTCATGCCCCTTGATACTAGCCATAGATGCATCAAAATAAGCAAACAACACACGAAAAACAGAATCTGTCCAAAACAGAACAGTCTGTAGCAATCTGTAACTCTCGAATACTTTTGGAACTCTAAAAATCCTACCAAAATAGGAAGTCCTGGGCAATTTGTCTATTAATCTACAGAAAAAATAATCAACGCAAAAGCACGTTTCTGTGATTTACTAAAATTATTTTCGTGCGCGCAAAAGTTTCTGTTTTTTAGCAGAATCAAATTAACTATCACCGTAGGTTATCCTATAGGTTCTACTTGGCACAAACACTAATTAAAACATAAAAACACATCTAAACAGAAGCTAGATGAAAAAATTATTACTAAACAGAAGCAAAAAGCAAGAAACAAAAATAAAATTGGGTTGCCTCCCAACTAGCGCTATTGTTTAACGCCCCTAGCTAGGCATAAAAGCGAGGATAGATCTAAGTAGTGCCATAATAGTAAGATAGATCACGAAAACTCGTCTCATATTCTCTACGTTCAACAGAAAGTTTCCTTTGAGGCAAGGAAAAGTAGTCAAAAGGGCTAAATTTAATGGGACAAAAGTCCCTAAGATCAATCTCAGGAGGTAAGGGTTTCTCCTTCGGCCCCTCATATTGCACAACCAATTCATCATTATAAACATTCTTTTGACATAACCTCTTGAGTCTACACTCAAGAGAATATCCTAGCTCATTATTTCGAATAGCAAAATCATTATTAAGTTAAGAAATTCTATCAACTAGAAGATTGGTAGGAACCTTTTTCCTAAGGTTTTCATTAAAAGCAACATAGTCCAAAGATTGAAAATGCATTATTTCCTCTTGATCGAAGAGGATCGCCTCTATGGGAGGACGGCCAACGTCCACCCTATAGTGCGCAAAAATTTCTTTGGCTTCTTTTATTATAAATCTAAAGTCATGTGCCAAAAAGATAGTAGTTGCAGGCTTAACAGAGGAATGCTCAATATTAGAAAATTCTAAAAAAATCCTTTCTATGCAAGGATGCATGTGCATAAACTGTCTTTCAAGTTCAACAATAAGCATGGTAATAGCATCCGCAAGACTACTAATTCTATGTAGAATAGAACTACCAATAGAAGGTAAAGCACCAGCACAAGTAAAGAAATCTTGAATAACCCTTTTCCGATAATATTACCACTACCGATTCGAAACTTTTTAGTATGTAAGATAGAGAGTTCTTCAGCGGGAGCATCAGAATTTTCCATGTTATCATTATTGTCCATATCGACGATAATCTCCCCAATTTTAGACATAACGGCAGACAAAAGCGAGAAGGACGAAGAGGGCGGGAAAAGAGAGGGCGAATAAAACGGCAAGGGTGAAGTGGGGGAGAGGAAAACGAGAGGCAAATGGAAAATAATGTAATGCGAGGGAGATGAGTTTGTGATGGGTACTTGGTATGTCTTGACTTGAACGAAGACCTCCCCGGCAATGGCGTGAGAAATCCTTCTTGCTACGTCTTGAGCTTGCATTGGTTTTCCTTGAAGAGGAAAGGGTGATGCAGCAAAGTAGCAAAAGTATTTCCCTCAGTTTTTGAGAACCAAGGTATCAATCCAGTAGGAGGCTCCACAGAAGTCCCACGCACCTACACAAACAAACAAGAACCTCGCAACCAACGCAATAAAGGGGTTGTCAATCCCTTCACGGCCACTTGCAAAAGTGAGATCTAATAGAGATAATATGATAAGATAATTTTTTTTGGTATTTTTATGATATAGATTGGAAAGTAAAAGATGCAAATAAAAGTAGATTTAAAACTTATATGATAAAAGATAGACCCGGGGGCCATAGGTTTCACTAGTGGCTTCTCTCAAGATAGCATAAGTATTACGGTGGGTAAACAAATTACTGTCTAGCAATTGATAGAAAAGCGCATAGTTATGAGATTATCTAGGCATGATCATGTATATAGGCATCACGTCCATGACAAGTAGACCGAAACGATTCTGCATCTACTACTATTACTCCACACATCGACCGACTCATGCCTACATCTAGAGTATTAAGTTCATGAAGAACGGAGTAACGCATTAAGAAAGATGACATGATGTAGAGGGATAAACTCATGCAATATGATATAAACCCCATCTTTTTATCGTCGATGGCAACAATACAATACGTGCCTTGCTGTCGCTGTTGTCACTGGGAAAGGACACTGCGAGATTGAACCCAAAGCTAAGCACTTCTCCCATTGCAAGAAAGATCAATCTAGTAGGCCAAACCAAACTGACAATTCGAAGAGACTTGCAAAGATAACTTAAGCACACACAAAAGAATTCAGAGGAGATTCAATTTTTTTTCATAGATAAACTTGATCATAAACCCACAATTCATCGGATCTCGACAAACACACCACAAAAAGAGTTACATCGAATAGATCTCCAAGAAGATCGAGGAGAACTTTCTATTGAGAATTAAAGAGAGAGAAGAAGCCATCTAGCTAATAACTATGGACCCGTAGGTCTGTGTTAAACTAATCACAACTCATCGGAGAGGCCTTGGAGATGATGTAGAGGCCCTTCGTGGTCGATTCCCCCTCCGGCGGAGCACCGACGAAGGCTCCAGGATGGGATCTCGCAGATATAGAAGGTTGCGGCGGTGGAATTAGGTTTTCGTGGTGCCTCTGGATGTTTTCAGGGTACATGGGTATATATAGGAGGAAGAAGTAGGTCGGTGGACGCTCGCGGGGCCCATGAGGGTGGGGGGCACGCCCACCCCCAAGGGGTGCGCCGGGCACCCTCGTGGCCACCTCGCTTGTTGCTTGACTTCCACTCCAAGTCCCCTGGATTGTGTTTGTTCCAAAAAGATTGCTCCCGAAAGTTTCATTCCGTTTGGACTCCGTTTCATATTCCTTTTCTTCGAAACACTGAAATAGGCAAAAAAATAGCAATTCGGGCTGGGCCTCCGGTTAGTAGGTTAGTCCCAAAAATGATATAAAAGTGTAGAGTAAAGCCCATAAACATCCAAAACGGGTAATATAATAGCATGGAACAATCAAAAATTATAGATACGGTGGAGACGTATCAATCAGCTTCCTCCATCACCGACGGTGACAACGTCAATGCTGTAACTCCTCACCTCCCGCAGGGGATGGGATCCGGCCGAATCTGTGACCACCGATGAGGAGAAAGACGTAGTGGGCATTGTCATCTTATTTATATATGGAGAGGGTGAGAGAGCGAGATGCGAGAAACCCTATCAAACAAGAGGCTATATATACAATGGAGTAAAAAAATCTCCATAGCAGTGGTTTTAATAGAATACGCGCGTTCCTGAAAAAAAGAAAGGAAAACTGGCGAACAAATCTATTTTTAACGTACCAAGAAAGAAAACTCGATGAATAACACACCCCCGCTTCCAGGTCACAGTTTGTATCGCTCACGTGTGGTCCCTGACCCTCCATTATTAAGTGATCAAATTAAAGGGTCATATTATTACGTACGTAAGCTGCCTCTTTGTTTACAAATACGCTCCATCGTGTACTCTCGGGTACCTCGGAGGTAGAGTGAGTGCATGCACATTTCATCTTGTACATCGTACTCCATTTATCTCACTTCATATTGTTTCCCACTCCTATGATATTCCTATCCTAGGAACAAAATGTGGCATTACTAAGTTTGTGTGTGTAAGGAGAATGAGACATCGATGATGTGTACGAGTAGTCACGAGAGTCGTCGCGCGCACACACACAGACAGACATGCATATCCATGTTTACGTAAAATTCCATCTCCATCTCCATATCCAATCATATTTGTCCAGCTAGCACATTATTTACGTTATTAATTAGGCATCAATATTTACGTACAACATCTCTTGTTTGCGGGCGTCCGGACCACTGCCATGCCCGCTCCTGACTGCCCTGGCCAACCCGAACCCTCTTCATCACCCCTATGCACTTATTGCCCGAAATGGCTAGTGCCGCATTCATGCCCGGCCAGACCGGACGCGACCTCTCACTGGCGCCGGCGTTGAAGTGGCGCGTCGGCCGAGAGAGCGCTGCCCGCACCGCTTCCCGGTGCACACGGCTGCTCCGCGTTCAAACATCGCCACAGCCGGCCACAACATGCATGTAAAAAAGTTCTTGGGAGTCCGTGCTACAACTAGTTGTCCTCCCCCTCCTCGTGGATCTCTTCTAGTAGTTCTAGTACTCCATGGCGCGATCCATTGACAAGCAGGCGGGAAAGTTACCGTATACTCGGTTTGCGGTGAGTGGCATGACGAGCGACCGTGTGGGGTGGAGGAGAGTGAGACACGAATGCGAAAAACGTGATTTAAATGTTGGTTTTGCTCGATGTCGCAATCCAATGAAACGAAATGTTGGTTTCCAAAAGAATAATGTATTGCATGAGAGAGACAGAGTGATGGTTTGCTTCTTCCGTCCAATAACTATACCGAGTCTATGTGATTTGGCGGCTCATTGGTCACTATTACTGTGGCGGTAGAGCGTCATAGAGCGCCTGCACTCTTATTTATTTATTCTGTGATAAAACTAACTTTATCCACTCTTACACCAGAGGAGTACGAAACACGGCAGCCCAATGACTACATGGCCCACCTCCCACTATCATCATATTCCTTGGACATTGTGCGACATCTCCGGTCCTTTTTTCTTTGCATAGTAGTACATTTTACCACATGACCCACCACACACTCTCACAGACTACCTCTATCATGGTTTATTAGTCCCATATGTAATTTATGCATGATACTAGTATATGATACTCCCCACTATGAGTAGCCTTATACGCATACAAAAAAGGACCGAAGGGAGTATGAAGCTTTATGATTTTGTTTCATGTATGTATCCTAACTCCAAGGTTGCCCAATTACAACATTCCATCAAATACTAACACGCATGTTGATGCATCTCAATGATTCACAGATCATAGCCAATATTTACTTCACAACTAAAGACAAAAGTTGTGGGAGTGTGTACAAAAAAACTACTGATGGGGTCTCTATGTCGTAAACCCTAAACCCAAAACAGGATTTAATTTCCTGGCTAGGTAGAACCTGCCGAAGGAAAGAAGACCGGCACCCTCAGATCATATGATGCTTTTGTGCAGTTCCACCAAAATCGAGCTGAGCATCCCTGTTGGAAAAGATATTGAAGAAGTGTGATTAGAATAAAAGTAGTGGCACTAGTTCACAAGACATAAACTCACCAAAAATAGAAGCTGGTAGAAGTAGAGAAATATCCACATGGAGATGGAGCTACGTGGGGAGCTGCGGAAGTGGAGCAAGCCAACTCCAAAAGGAAGTTGTACCTGGGATGTCGGGGTGTAGCTAGAAGGGAGGTAGGGAGGCGGCGTCAGCCCATACCACGGGGACCCTCGATCGGGATGCACCGACAGTGGGTTTTCTCCCTCGCCGCTGTCGACCGCGTCTATGCAGAACATAGTCCCCTTCCCCCAGCGGCGGGATCTGGCCGGATCTGTGACCAGCGGTGTGGCCATCATCGTTCTATGCTTGTGAAGAGAGCAAGCCAAGAAAGCAGGCTTGTAGCTTAGGCTCCTGCTAGTGTATATATAGTGGAGCGGTTTACTTTTTCTCTCCATATCAGCCATTTTATATTGCGTACGTGTCATTGAAGAGTGAAATGATGGTTGCTTCATCCGACTAACTTATCGTGTGATTTGACTGCTCCTGAGTGCCCCCTACACATACTCCCCCTACGTGTATGACCATTGCTGAGTCTCACTTGTAATTATCTCTATTTTCTTGCATGACACGTAGACAGGATGCACATAGAGGAATTTTGTTACTACATGTTGTTACGTACTACTAGTACTTACTCCCTCCTTTCGGTTCACTACTAGTACTCCCTCCGTCATGGCTTATTGGTCAACTTTGTGCTGAATTCATGGGCTCGTTTTCCTCAAAAAATTGTCTTTACCAACTTATTAATATCGGGAATGCATGCGTGAACAACTAATGATTAAACCTTGCATGTAACATTTTCACAAAGCATTGACTTGTGAACATGTGAATATGAGGGACTACAACCTCGTGCATGCATGCAACAGTCACACGTACACATGGACGCAAAAATGCACGCGACGCCCTAATGCATGCATGTCCGAGCACACGAGGAACACACACGGTCACGCTCAAGTGCTCAACCTACACGTGCATGCACACACATACTCAGCCGGGGTGAGCTAGTGACCGTATAAACACCAGAAAATGTATATATTGACTGCAATGAGCGTACTATGAAATCCACTGACCGTATTTGTACAAATATACAGTGACAAACAGTGTATTTATCTCGTTTCAAAATAAGCCATATTAACCGGAAAGGAGGCAGTATGGACTAGCATTACCTTGTTGTGTCCCATCAACTTGCAGAACGAGGAGAAGCTTGCAGGATGGGAGAAGCTTGCGCGCGGTGGCTCACAGGACAAGGAGAAACTTTTGACTAATGCAAGCTCTCCCTCGCTCAGGCGGTGGACGTGCAATAGTTAACTCGGTGTCATATTGCTAGAAACATACACTATACTAGTACCATTGTTGTTCGACTTCCCAAAGAGGAAAACAGCCAAGCGCAAAGTTTACTACTCCGAGTACTAGTATTACGTAGTACTACTAGTACTACATACAGGTATGTACTACTAATAACAGTGGTGGAGCGTCTGCACTCTTATTTTATTTTAATCTGTGATAAAGCAATCTTCAACACATTTGGTTCTCTGAGGGTTCTCGCATATGATAATGGAAGTTGATTGCACGAAACACTCACCATAATTCTCGCTTAATTCTGGCTCCTATCCTATTAGAAATAGGAGCGCTCAGTAATATTTTTCTCTTTTTTTTTGTTATTCAGCATGTAAACAGGTCAACAAACCTTGCAGCGCATCTTTGTGTGAACCGTGCTTGCTGCACTTTGAATGTGACCGAGAGCTGGCTTGATGAAACACCTCGCTTCCTTCTTCTTTTTTTGTGAGGTACCTCGCTTCCTAGTGACCAGTCTCTTGGGTGATTGTGCTAAGAATACTTATATATGAATAAAGCTCTCTCATTTACCCGCAAAAAAGATTGAGCCATATTAACCGGAAAGAAAGGAGGTACCTCGCTTCCTAGTGACCAGCCTCTTCACAGGACGAGGAGAAGCTTTTGACTAATGCAACCTACCCTCGGCCAGGCAGTGGACGTGCACCAGTTCATTCGGTGTCAGATTTCTAGAGGCATACATTGTAGTACCATCATTGTTTGACTTCCCGAAGAGGCAAAGAGCCAAGCTCAAGGTTTAGTAGTACGAGTAGTACTACTAGTATACAGGTACTAGGAACCGCATGGTGGAGCGTCTATACTCTTATTTTATTTTAATCTCTGATAAAGTACACATCTATTCTGGAGAAGGGCGGAAAACGGTAGCCCAATAGTACTATTAAAAAACATCGAACATGTAATGATGATATCGATCAACCATGCTCAAATATATCTTGGCCTCCGTGCGAGCCCATCTGTGTGTTCTCACTCCTCGTCTCTCTCAAGGAATGGCGGGTTGGCCATTTTGCCGTCAATTGAGATCGGTTTGCTCACACTCTGGTCCCACATGTCAGTGATATGCCAAGAGGAAGTGCGTGGACTGACAGGCCATACACATACTTGGTTTTGCACCCTCATACTACTCCCTCCGTCATAGTTTACAGGGCGCGCTTCATTCTCATGCATTTCTCTACATGCATTTCCACCACCAGAGAGATTTTAGATGTGTTTGGTTTAATGCTCAATTGATTAGGGCGTGGTAACCGCAATCAAGTCCACAATTTTCTCTCGATGTAGGTGTGTACGCGGAGTGGAGTAAGTGCATGCATGTGTGTACCCGGGGTGGAAGCACTGCATGCATGTGTGTATGCATTATTTCCTCTAGTAACAGATGCCGTGCTATAACTACCAATGATATTTTCAGGCCGATCGCTAGTCGCCTTGGTCCCAGAGATTGTTGAAGCGCGCTCTATAAACTGTGACGGAGGGAGTAGTATGAGTGGATTCAAAGAAGAGTGTATTGATGGTTGCTTTTTTCAAGCAACTTACGGTGGGAAAGGTGGGGCTTATGATTTGAATGCTCATTACTCACTATTAGTGCAGCGTAACGACCGGGTTGAGTCTCCCATGTGGTTGTTCACTATAATTTGGTGCATGGCACATGGACCCGGATGCTGAAGAGGCTTCTGGCAATGCTATCAAGCTTGCAACATTTGTTTACATAATTGACGTAGTATACAAATAATTTAACAGCAACATGAAATTGTACAATGCTCTGAGCTTTCAGCTTTTGTTTCGTGTGTCTTGCCATCCATGCTTTTTCGGAAAAAAATAAAAAAACTAACTTCCTTGCTAATGCATCTCAATGATTAGAGATCAGAGCTAATATTTACATCACAACTGAAGACAAAGTTGTGAGAAGGTGTTAAATTAAAATTGATCCATGCTTTCATTGGCAGCAACTCCCACCCCACCCCCCCCCCCACTCTATCTAAATCGATAAGGCATGTTGGGAAAAATGTAGCTGTCAGTAGCACGCAACATTCTGATCATTGTGTACAGTTTCACTAAAGTAGAGCTGAGTGTCCCTGTTCCAAAGATATTAAGTGTGGTTACAATAATAGAGGACTATTGATGAAACAATAAACACATAAATAGAAGCCGGTCACCTTTGTAGTTTCTCTTAAGACTAACTAGTTGGAGAAGATTAGGCTCGGAGTTGGATGAGGAGGATAGAGCAAAACCAATCTCCCTTTGTGCAGTCACTCTGAAATGTAGAGACATTGCCTCTGTGACATTTTAGTAGAACTGCACAAAACACTCTTAAGAAAAAAGTGATTTGTGCAGTTCACCCAAAGGTCGCAATAGCAACAAGGTGAAATGGATAGCCCTGTTTGCAAAAAAGAGTTAGAAAGGAAACAATTACTGGCCAATAACAGTTGATGACACATACAACGACAAAAAATAAGCATATTCCTCGTCCTAAGGGAAGATAACAGCACAGTTGTGTTTATCTAAAACGGTGTGAGGATGAGATTGCAATATGGAAAGTACGCCGAACGAGCTACGCTTTGGGAAAAGAACTAGGGAAGATCCACATGCAAGATTTTCCACATGCAGTGACGTGGGAAGATGGACAGTGGAGCAAGGCCTGAGGGGATACCAGGGGGTCGTCGGGATGTAACTAGGAGGGCGGCGGTGGGCGAGATTTGCTCATACTGCGGCAGTGAGCAAGTGGCGTAGGCCCTACCACGCTGGAGCTTGGTCAGAGAGAATGGCGGGTACCACAGATCGGGACGTGCTGCCTCGGTGCCGTCGAACGGAGAAACGATGCACATACTCCCTTTTTGCCAGCGGACGGGATGCGGCCGGATCAATGACCAAAGGTGAGAGAGAGAGGCCATCGCCGCCTTGTGTGAGATACTCTGAAGAGAGACAAACCCCGGAAGGCAGGCTCCATTGTATATAGTGGAGCGTATATAGTGGAGTGAACTACCTTTTTCTCCATAGAAATCGTTTTATATTCTAGGTACGTGACATTGAGCAATATAACTTTATTTAAAAATAACGTGCCAACGCAACAAGTCGAACTTTGTTTCGTGCACGCGTGGTACACGACCTCCGTAAGTAAACAACTGCTACACATGCTCAAATTAGCATGTGGGCTGCCATTTCATATAGAAATGAGCTCCACCGTGTACTCGCGCGGGTGTGGCTGGGCACAAAGCATGAGTACGTGCACCTATTCTCTTCGTGTACGTACACCACCTACATGGGTTTGTGTGAGAGAGATACAAACCTGGAGAGAGATAGTTTGTGGGTTCATGAGTGTTTTTTGGGGGCGTGGGGTGCATGAGAGATAGACATGGAATATGTGTTGATGATATTTCAAACAAAAAATATAACATATCCAATGTGTGTGAAGCAGAGGCCTGGATATATCATATATAGAGGGGGCAATCCACAAGAAGAGAGTGGAGGTATCATCGGCGTGAGGTATCCATAGAATCGAAGAGAGGGATGAAGTGTGTGTGTGTGTGTATGTGTGTGTATGTGTGTGTGTGTGTGTGAGCAATCGATAAAGAGTGCCATCAAATTTGTGTGTGCCCACAACAAAGATATAGGGTGGCTGGCCTACTGGAACGTGAGAGGGTGCAGGTGCAGTTTGTCTCTGTGGCATGGATACCTACCTACAACGCTCGACTATCGGTGTCTGTGTGGGGTAGGGGGTAGAGACCTAACTATAGAGGTACAATGGCTGGTATATGTGTGGAGGAGGAGAGAGACCTACCTTATATATTGAGGGAGATCGATCGGCATCCATGCATATGTGTAGGAGAGGAATAAGGTTGGGAGAGAGATAGAGCTAGACTGTCGGAGTGGTTGGTGATGGAATTGCTTCTCGCAAATGGTGGGAGAGGCCTGCTAGACAAATGGAGGGTACGCCTACAATATCAATAAGAGAGGGGATGCCTACCTATCTATGCACGTGCGTGTGAGACATGGGTCAGGAGGCATGCACGAATGATGAGGGGGACGATATGGTTGTGTTAAGCAGACATAACTACATAGGAAGATCAATCGTCCTTTGTTGGAGAAAGGGAGAGACATAACTTGTGAGGTACGTCGATCAATGCGTGGGGAAAAAGAGTTATAGTCGACCGAGGTATATGTAGGGAGATCGATCAGTATACATGCATGTATGTGTTAGAAGCAAATAAGGCCCAGAGAGAAGGATAGAGAGAGAGGGGGGGATGCAGCTAGGAGGTGGTGCGAGAGGCCTACTATATCGAGGGGGGAGGAGTGTGCGAGTATGAGATCGATGAAAAGAGGGGCGGGAGTGAGGCATGGACGGTGAGAAGAGAAGAGGGAAAGCTTGTGTGTTTGGTAGCCACACCTGGCTAGAGAGGTATATCGATCGGTGTGTGCCGGAGAGAAGGAGCTGGGGGGCCTACACACACCGTGGGTGAATGACCTAAAGTGAAAAGACGAATGTGCACTACTGCAGGATGCTGCTAACGCGACACTATGATCAGAGACCCTTTGATGAAACTGTGTGCGATGCATTAATTGCAAACGGTGGTGTAAAAAACCGTCAAAAAAGGTGCAAAACGTTTGCGATGACGAATGCATCAAACACGGTTCAGATTTTAGTTTCGTGTGTGATGTAGGGCATACAGTTCAGTGCAATTAACCGTTTGCGATGAGGAGCAACAAAATAAATGGGCAGCCAGATGAAGGTGTGTGCGATAAACAGCATACGGTTCACTAGGATGAACTGTTTGTGATTAGGCAACACAAAAGAAATGGTCAGCCAGATCAAGGTCTGTGCGATATACGGCATGCGGATGAACTGTTTGTGTTGAGACAACATAACATAAATGGTTCAATATAACAAGATGTGTGTGATACGCGACAAACATGTCTATAATCAGAAATGTGTGCGAAGACCGATAATAAGACAGACGATTGCTGCTAATAAGACGTGTGTGTTATGCGATGGGATTGCATACAGAACAACAACATATATATATACACACTTATAAGGACATGGTTGAATAACCAATAAACATCCACTTACATAGGTGGCTACTATAACCATGGCACTTGCACACGCCAAAGTAAACTATTACATGCATAATTACATAGGTGGCTACTACACACATGTCGTTTCCACACACCAAAGTAAACTACATATTACATGCATGATTAACTAGCATAAACAATCATCTGATCATCATCTACTGCTTGTGACGCTTGCTCTGCTTGTGGCTCGATCCGGGCTCGTCGATTTGGGTAACGAGGCACTTCCTCATGTGAACGATCCGCCTGTGCATCTCGTAGCACGTGTACACACTCTTGGCTGCGAACATGAGGTGAGGTTCATCCAATTGCCACATCCAGGCCCTGTGCCTGGATACGGGACTTGTTCTCTGGGCATCCTGCTTCATCTTTTCGTAGTAGGGGTCGATGATGGCCGAGGCAAGTTCGGCCAGGGAGTCCTTCTTCGTGCTTCCCCAGACCCTATAGTGGTCATGGATTTCGACAAGGTTCTTGCAGACCAAGCCCATAACATTGAGCTCTTTTACATCATCGGTGGTTTCCACCATGGCAAACTTGTAGTCGGTGATGTTGACAAACCTGTTGAAACGGTCGCAAGGCTCTCTGGCCATGCAGTAGTGGTAGATGAGGACATGATGGCGCACACACAACTAGGCGACGACAACCTTCTGATCTATGCCGGGACGACCGGCGGTGTACTGGAGGTCGATGCCGACCACCTTGTACTTGTCTGCAGCAAGCAACTGCTCAACGGTGTTGATGTAGTCGTCCACCACGGCCGGGTCGATGGTGTACACCACCGAGAGATCCATCTCCCTCGCGTGGGTATCCACTTTATGCTCGCCGAACTCCATTGGAGCGCCAGTAGACATCCCCTCTCTATGTGTCGTCATGCATGTGCTTGTTGTGTTGTGGGGCGCGATCGAAAGGTTGAAGAGATTAAGGTCATAATGGCTGCCGGAATTAAAGGGCAGGCCGGACGGCCTGGATTATCGATCGGCACGCCCTGATGACAGTTCTAGTTCGCAACACATAACTCCATCGTGCCGCATGTAACTGCATTGTGTGGCAACACGCGTGGTGCAACCGCATGCATATGGGGCCCCCGACATGATCGTACGTAGGCCCAACTGCTGGCAGAGCACGCACGGAGGGACGCGAGCAGAGTGCTCCGCGGTTGCCTCAACAGCGAGCAACCATATATATGCATATAGCAGTTGAACACGCAAGGAAAAGCTGTCCACAACCCGAGATTGCCGACGGACGCGAGCAGAGCGCGCTGCGGCGCCTAACGGCGAGCAACCATATATATATGCTTATAGCAGTTGAACTGTTTTTAAAAATTAAGCACGCTTGCTTAATTTATGAATGAAATCTATGCTTAATTACTAAATTTTAGTTGCAAAAATTAGATAGTGCTAGTGATTTTTAGCTGCATATTTTGACAAACCGTAGTGTTACAAGGATTGACAAATGGCAATGTTATTAGATCAACAAATGTCAATCTTTCCAGTTTGACAAATGGCAATATACCCAATATGATAGATGCAAATCTTACCAAATTGCATGTACGTGCTTGCACACGAGTCATCCGAAAAAACCGTTTGCGTTGAAGGGAGGTAGAAATCTTGCTTGCCTTATTTTCTCTTGTCTTAGCACCAAAGTCTTGCTTTGCATAGCTTATTCAATATGAACCGTTTGCATTGAAGAGATGCACAAATCCTGTCGCAGCGAATTTTCCCTTGGCTTACTACGGAAGACCATAGCTCTCACTTTGCATACAGGTGTTCTATCTAAAACATTTGCGACGAAGAGCTGCACAAATCCTGCTCGGCACATTTTCCCTTGGCTTACTGGGGAAGCTGTTAGTGTACATACGGGTGTTATATCTAAAACGTTTGGGATGTTAGAGTGGCACCTAGTTGTTTCAAAATGCCTTTGTTGATTGTTATTCGAGTGCACCTTCTCTCAAAATGGACACAAAAATTACCACAACATGTCGGGTTCCATTCCATGATAGCATGCCAAGTTTCATGAATTTCAGACGAGTTTTGGATTTACTATAATTTAAAAACAAAGTATCTCAACGTTTTGCCGGCAGTCAATAGTACCCTGGTGTTTGAAATTGATTCCCATTTCTTGCATGGGACCTAAGCATGCACCCAAGGACACATATTTGATTTTTCAACCAATTTATATGCACTTGAGCATGTGCATGTAGTTCAAATTTGAATTATGCACATAACATGCCTAGAAAACCCAGTTAATATATAAAAATGTCCAAACGAACCCCGAAAAATTCCAAAATTTAACACAACACTCCTTTTGTTCTACATTGACACTAGAATTTTTTTGAAAGCAATAACAGGCAACGGGTATCGTTTCATCCCCAAAGGTGGCACGTTCCCTACCGAAACCATCAAACTTGTTGTGAGAAGCTCTGGTTTATGAGAAGCTTATACCAAAACCTGCCCGAAATGGAACAAAAATTTATCACGGCACGTCAGGTGCCATTCCCTGATAGCATGCCAGGTTTCATGAATTTCAGATGAGTTTTGGATTTACTAGAATTTAAAAACTAGGTATCTCAATGTTTGCGGCCGAGTGACGATGGCAGGGTGTTTGACATTCATTCCCATTTCTTGCATGGGACCTAAGCATGCAATGAAGGATAAAGATTTGAATTTTCAACCAATTTATATGCATTAGAGCATGTGCATGTAGTTCAAATTTGAATTATGCACATAAATGCATTGAAAACTCAATTATTGCATAAGAATGTGCTAACGAACCCCGAAAAATTCCAAAATTTAACACAACACTCATGTTGTTCTATGTTGACACTAGAGAAAAAATTGAAATCAAGAAGAGGCAACGACTATCGTTTCGTCCTGAAAGGTGAAACGTTCCCTACCGAAACCATTAGGCTTGTTGTGAGAAGCTCTGGTTTGTGAGAAGCTTATACCCAAACCTGCCCCAAATGGGATAAAAATTTTACGACGGCATGTTGATGCCGCTCCATGATAGCATGCCATGTTTCATGAATTACAGACAAGTTTTGGATTTACTAGAATTTAAAAATCAGGTATCTCAATGTTTGTGGCCCAGTGACGGTGGTAGGGTGTTTGACATTTATTCTCATTTCTTGCATGGGACCTCAGAATGCAACCAAGGAAACATATTTGAATTTTCAACCAATTTATATGCGTTAGAGCATCTGCATGTAGTTCAAATTTGAATTATGCACATAAATGCATTGGAAGGTCAATTAATGCATAAAATGTCCAAACGAACCCCGATAAATTCCAAAATTTAACACAACACTCATGTTGTTCTATGTTGTCACTAGAAAAAGAATTGAAATCAAGAAGAGGCAACAGATATCATTTCATCTAGAATGTTGAAACGTTTCCTACCGTAACCATGAGGCTTGTTGTGAGAAGCTCTGGTTTGTGAGAAGCTTATATACCCCAACCTGCCCCAAATGGGACAATGTTATTACCACTACATGTTGATGCCGTTCCATGCTAGCGTGTCAAGGTTCAAAAATTTCAGACGCGTTTTCGATTTATTAGAATTTTAAAACCAAGTATATCAATGTTAGCGGCCGAGCTACGATGGCAAGGTGTTTGACATTCATTTCCATTTCTTGCATGGGACTTAAGCAGGTAACCAAGTACACACATTCCAATTCTGAACCACTTTATATGCACTTGAGCATGTGCATGTAGTTCAAATTTGAATTATGCACATGAATGCATAGAAAACTCAGTCAATGTATAAAAATGTCCAAGCGAACCCCGAAAACTCCCAAAAAATGACACAACACTCGTGTTGTTCTATATTGACACGAGAAAAATTTAGAAAGTAAGAAGACGCAACATATATCGTTTGTCCCCCAAGGTGGCACGTTCCCTACCGAAACCATCTGGCTTGTTGTGAGAGAAGCTCCGGTTTGCGAGAAGCTTATACCCAAACCTGCCCCAAATGGGAAAATATTTTTACCACGGCATGTCGATGCTGTTCCATGATATCATGTCAAGTTTCATGAATTTCAGTCGAGTTTTCAATTTACTAGAATTTTAAAACCATGTATCTCAATGTTAGCGGCTAAGCGACAATTTCAAGGTGTTTGACATTCATTCTCATTTCTTGCATGTGACCTAAGCTTGCAACCAAGGACAAACGTTTGATTTTGCAACCCGTTTTTATGGACTAGAGCATGTGCTTTAATTTTGAATTATGCACCTGAAATTGCTAGAAAACCAATTTAATGTATAAAATTTCCAAACGAACCCTAAATAATTTCAATTTTTTTACGACACACATATAGTTGCATGTTCACTGCACATAAAAGGTCTAGCAATTCAAACACTATCCATTGTCGCTGTGACCCCATTATGTAATTCTAATCAAAATGAAAAATCAAGTAGATCCCACACATTTTATTATCACCAACCGTGTGAGATGCAGTACAAAATATCCTGGAGCACCGTCGGTGTATAGTACGCCTATGGCTTACGTGAGAAGGTGCGTCGGCTACAGTCCACAGCCGGCGTGTCAAGCACACTAGCTCGCTCCCCATATACTCCCGCCTCTGCATCCCTCGCAATCTCAAAAATATATGCTCGCCCTTGATCCAAATTTTTAGTAGCCCCCGCCTTGTTACTCCCGCCTAGTAAAATTTTCAGTTGCCGTGGTATTTCCTCAAACACCACTGAGGGAGTCCTGGACTAGGGGGTGTCCGGATAGCCGAACTATCATCATCGGCCGGACTCCAAGACTATGAAGATACAAGATTGAAGACTTCGTCCCGTGTCCGGATGGGACTTTCCTTGGCATGGAAGGCAAGCTTGGCAATACGGATATGTAGATCTCCTACCATTGTAACCGACTCTGTGTAACCCTAGCCCTCTCCGGTGTCTATATAAATCGGAGGGTTTTAGTCCATAGGACGAACAACAATCATACCATAGGCTAGCTTCTAGGGTTTAGCCTCCTTGATCTCGTGGTAGATCTACTCTTGTACTACCCATATCATCAATGTCAATCAAGCAGGAGTAGGGTTTTACCTCCATCGAGAGGGCCCGAACCTGGGTAAAAACATCGTGTCCCTTGTCTCCTGTTACCATCCGCCTAGACGCACAGTTCGGGACCCCCTACCTGAGACCCTCCGGTTTTGACACCGACATTGGTGCTTTCATTGAGAGATCCTCTGTGTCGTCACCTATAGGCCCGATGGCTCCTTCGATCATCAACAACAACGCGGTCCAGGGTGAGACTTTTCTCCCCAGACAGATCTTCGTATTCGGCGGCTTTGCACTACGGGCCAATTCGCTTGGCCATCTGGAGCAGATCGAAAGTTACGCCCCTGGCCATCAGGTCAGATTTGGAAGTTTGAACTTCACGGCCGACATCCACGGAGACTTGATCTTCGACGGATTCGAGCCACAACCGAGCGCGCCGCACTGTCTCGATGGGCATGATTTAGCTCTGCTGCCGGACAGTGCCCTGGAGGCCGCACAAGAGTCTTCTCCGACCCTTAATTCGGAGCCGACTGCGCAGATCGAGGATGGGTGGCTAGACACCACCTCGGGGGCTGCTACCTCTACGGCGATGGAGCCGAATACCGACCCTGTCCCTTGTGAAGCTCGTGACTCCGAGGTGCCGTACTCCTCGCCGGACTCCGAACCTCCCGCGCCCCTGCCAATCGAATCCGATTGGGTGCCGATCATGGAGTTCACAGCCACGGACATCTTTTAGCACTCGCCCTTCGACGACATCTTGAATTCACTAAAGTATCTCTCATTATCAGGAGAGCCCTGGCCGGACTACGGTCAGGACGGTTGGGATGCAGACAACAAAGAAATTCAAAGCCCACCCACCACCCACTTCGTAGCAACTGTCGACGACTTAACCGACATGCTAGACTTCGACTCCGAAGACATCGACGATATGGACGACGATGCCGGAGACGACCAGGAACCAGCACCTACCGGGCACTAGAAAAACACCTCGTCATACGACATATACATGGTGGACATCCCAAAGGATGGGAATGGCGAGGGAGCAACGGAGGAAGACCCCTCCAAGAAACAGCCTAAGCGCTGGCGTCAGCGGCGCCGCTCTAAATCCCGCCACAGCAAGAATGGAGATTCCGGCACCGAAGACAATAACACCCCGGACAGTGCCGAAGACAACCCCCTCCAGCAAGATTCAGCATAGGAGGATGAAGAAGCCAGCCCTCATGAGAGAGCGGCAGACGAAGAGGTAGAGGATGATAATTACATGCCTCCCTCCGGAGACGAGGCAAGCCTCGACAACGACGAATTCGTCGTGCCCGAGGATCCCGTCGAACAAGAGCGTTTCAAACGCAGGCTTATGGCCACGGCAAGCAGCCTCAAGAAAAAGCAGCAACATCTTAGAGCTGATCAAGATATGCTAGCCGACAGATGGATCGAAGTCCTTGCGGCCGAAGAGCATGAACTCGAATGCCCCTCCAAAAGCTATCCTAAACGCAAGTTGCTGCCCCGATTAGAGGAGGAAGCATATAAACCTACATCACCAGCGCACAATATGGCCGACCGGCCACCTCGTGGCCGTGACAGAGAGGCCTCTAGGCCTTCCACTAAAGTCGTACCCCGGCATCGCTCAAAAAGTACTAAGCCACGGGGGAATGCGCCGGACTTGCAAGACATATTGGAGGATAAGGCAAGACAAACAAGATCGATCTACAGATCGCGTGGGCGCCCCACGACACGTGACGACAACCGTTGCACCGGATACAGTAATTCCGGCCGGGCCGAACACAGCAGACAAAGCTCGCTTGAGCTACATCGTGATATAGCCCAATACAGAGGCTCCGCACACCCACTATGCTTCACAGACGAAGTAATGGATCATCAAATCCCTGAAGGGTTTAAACCCGTGAACATTGAATCCTACGATGGCACAACAGACCCCGTGGTTTGGATCGAAGACTATCTCCTTCATATCCACATGGCCCGTGGCGATGATCTTCATGCCATCAAATACCTCCCACTCAAGCTTAAAGGCCCAGCTCAGCATTGGCTTAACAGCCTGACAGCAGGATCAATTGGGTGTTGGGAGGACCTGGAAGCCGCATTCCTTGATAACTTCCAGGGCACATATGTGCGACCACCAGACGCTGATGACCTAAGCCACATAATTCAGCAGCCAGACGAATCGGCCAGACAATTCTGGACACGGTTCTTAACCAAGAAAAATCAAATCGTCGACTGTCCGGATGCAGAGGCACTCGCAGCCTTCAAACATAACATCCGCGACGAGTGGCTTGCCCGGCACCTAGGACAGGAAAAGCCGAAATCCATGGCAGCCCTCACATCACTCATGACCCGCTTCTGCGCGGGATAGGACAGCTGGCTAGCCCGCAGTAACAACCTCAACAAAAATCCTCGCAGTCTGGATACCAAGGACCGCAATGGCAGGTCACGTCGCAACAAGCAAAAACGCCGCATTAACAGCGATAATACTGAGGATACGGCAATCAATGCCGGATTCAGAGGCTCCAAACCCGGTCAGCGGAAAAAGCCATTCAAAAGAACTACTCCGGGTTCGTCCAATTTGGACCGAATACTCGACTGCTCGTGCCAGATACACGGCACCCCCGAAAAGCCAGCCAATCACACCAACAGGGATTGTTGGGTATTCAAGCAGGTAGGCAAGTTAATCGCCGAAAACAATGACAAGGGGCTGCATAGCGATGACGAGGAAGAGACCCGGCCGCCGAACAATAGAGGACAGAAGGGTTTCCCCCCACAAGTGCGGACGGTGAACATGATATACGCAACCCACATACCCAAAAGGGAGCGGAAGCGTGCACTCAGGGACGTATACGCGATGGAGCCAGTCGCCCCAAAGTTCAACCCATGGTCCTCCTGCCCGATCACTTTTGATCGAAGGGACCACCCCACCAGCATCCGCCATGGCGGGTTCGTCGCATTGGTTTTAGACCCAATCGTCGATGGGTTTCATCTCACTAGAGTCCTGATGGACGGCGGCAGCAGCCTGAACCTTCTTTACCAGGACACAGTGTGCAAGATGGGCATCGACCCCTCAAGGATTAAACCCACAAAAATGACCTTCAAAGGCATCATACCAGGTGTAGAGGCCAATTGTACAGGCTCAGTTACACTGAAAGTGGTCTTCGGATCCCCGGATAACTTCCGAAGCGAGGAGTTAATCTTCGACATAGTTCCGTTCCGCAGAGGCTATCATGCACTGCTCGGATGAACCGCGTTTCCAAAGTTCAATGCGGTGCCGCACTATGCATACCTCAAGCTCAAGATGCCAGGCCCTCGAGGAGTCATCACAGTCAACGGAAACGCTGAACGCTCCCTCCGAACGGAGGAACATACAGCGGCTCTCGCGGCAGAAGTGCAGAGCAGCCTCTTAAGGCAATTCTCGAGTCCGGCCATTAAGCGATCGGGCACTGCTAAGCGCGCCCGGAGTAACCTACAACAAGACCACCTGGCACGTTCCGAGCATGCGTAGCAATGCGGCCCCAACCCCAGCCCTTGTGAAATCGCAAAACCAGTATCCCGCGTACATCACTACGCTCTGGAAGTACCATGGGCAAAGGGGGAGGGGCACGACCACGACAGGCCCAAAGTGCGGCTCAACCACACCAAGGGCTCCCAAGTGTGTCATCCTTTTTTCTTTCTTTTTTTATCCTCAGGACTCCATTTACCAGAGGCCCTGTCCGGCAGCAGACCTGCCGAACTCACGATGCAACAGCCAGGGAAGGAGAAAAGCTACGACGAGTATCCAGGTGGTCTCCATTATGAGCATTATACCTGTTTTATACACCATTCCGCAGCCTACCCCTGGAGGGGGACATGCTAAATAGTTCCACCCCTTGCTTATCGCACTATTTGTATCGTTCTACAGTATTTTTTGAATAAACAATGCATCGCTTTTCGCCTATAATTGCATTCCTTTCTTATACATATGTTCATTTATGACATGATTGCATACGTACACTTTGGTACGGCTAAATACACCAGGGGCTTAAGTTCCCCACATCATGGTGTGATAAGTCCAAACACTTTCACAAGTGCGGCACCCCGAACTTATAGCATTATATGCATCGGCTCCGAATCATGTCTTGGGTCAATAGTTGGGTTTGCCGGGCTCCCATGTTTTGGTACCTTACATTCCGTTATATCGGCTAAGGTGGCACTGGGAGAACCACTGCGATTGTGCCCCAGTTGAGCTGGGCGAGCACCTCAGTGGAGAAAGCTAAAACTGACCGTCATGATGAGGCGAGAGCCGGTCGCTGTTCGAGAGGTTTTTTCGAGTCCCTAAAGACTTATGCCTCTTAGAGCGAGGAACCGGCTTTTTCTGGCCCAGGCATGGATAGCGCCCCGAATTCGGCCTTCCGAACACTATGGGCTTCGCCGAAATTTAAAATTATAGAATTCTACGGCTAAGTGAGAGTGTTCAAGCACTATAAGTCCGGTTGCCTTGTTCGTTGTGTTGAGCGCCTCCCTAGATGGACCCAAAAATGGGAACAAGAGCACTCAAGTTTATCCCAAACACCCCAGCACTCGTGGCATGGGGGATGAAGCCGACGACTTGCCATCTCTCAGATTTGATAAACGGCCGCACAGAAGGTAATATTTTAAATTAACAAGTGTTGCTTAGCGCATATGAACAAAGTTTTCAGCGCACAGGATAACAAAATGCGAGTCTACTCAAATATTACATCTTTGGAGCACTCGCCCGCAATAATGCGGGCACCCTTCAGGACACCCTTATAATACATCTCGGGTGTGCGGTACTCCTTGCCCGGCGGTGGCGCGTCCGTCACAAGCTTCTCAGCATCCATCTTGCCCCAGTGCACTTTAGCACGGGCAAGGGCCCGACGGGCACCTTCAATGCAGGCGGAGTGCTTGATGACTTCAACCCAGGAACACGCATCCACCAGCCGCCGCACCAGGCCGAAGTAGCTCCCAGGCATGGCCTCTTTGGACCATAGCCGAACTATAAGGCCCTTCATGGCCTGTTCGGCCACCTTGTGGTGCTCGACCAGCTGCTTCAGCTGGTCGCTAATGGGCACCGGATGTCCGGCCTCAGCATACTGAGACCAGAACACCTTCTCCGTCGAGCTCCCCTCCTCGGCTCTGTAGAAAGCGGCAGCATCAGACACGCTGCGGGGCAGATCTGCGAACGCTCCTCGAGAGCTCCGAATTCAGGTAAGTAACAGGTAATTCACTTTTACATGCTTGCTTTGCATGAAGAATGCCTTACCCGCCGCTATCTTCTTCAATGCCTCGATTTCCTAGAGGGCCATGTGGGCTTCGGCCTTCGCGGCTTTGGCACTCTCAAGAGCCGACGCAAGCTCGGACTCTCGAGTCTTCGAGTCACGTTCCAGATTCTCATGTTTTTCCACGAGAGCCTGGAGCTCTTGCTGCACCTCCGCCACCCGCGCCTCCTGCTTTGCTCGCCCGGCGCGTTCCGTGGCCGCATTGCGTTCGGCCGCGGACACCGCCTCCTTCAGGGTCGCCACCTCGTTCGTAGCCCCTGGAGTACCCCCGTTATCCTTGTCATTTCTTTTGCAACCAAATCCTTTTCTGTAAGGTACAACTTTAATACAGTGTTACTCACCTTCCTTGTCCTCGAGCTGCTTTTTGGCACGGCCGAGCTCGCTCTCGGACCGCTCGAGGCTCTGCTTCAAGGTATTGACCTCCGCAGTCAATGCGGCAGAGGTCAGCAGCGCAGCCTGCATTCCCATATTGACATATTTTTTAAGACTCCTGCGTATATCTTTTTAGATCCTCAGTCCGGCTTTTCTTTCCGAACACCGAACCGAGCATCAGGGGCTATTGTCTATGCGGTACTACATTACATATCTTAAAATACTTACCTCAAAGCCTGTTAGAAGGCTGCTGCAGGCTTCGGTCGGCCCGCTTTTGGCAAGCTGAACCTTCTGAATTACCGCACTCATGACAGTGCGGTGTTCTTCTTTGATGGAAGTGCCGTTGAGCGCCTCCAGCAAGTTATCCGGCGCCTTCGATTGGACGGAGGCCGACGGCATCACAGTCTTGCCCTTCTTACGAAGGGGCCGCCCGCCAGACTCCGGAACCACTGCAGGTTCTGGCGCGGAGTCCGGTCCAAAGTCCGGGAGGTTTCCCTGCGGCACCTTCGGGGCCTCCTCCTCCTGGTGGGTCCCCTTCCGGGATCCCACCTCGTCGTCGTCGGCATCACGGGGGGAGGAGGCGGCCGGAAGTGAAGTACTATTCACATCCGACGTGCCCAAGGACCCGCTCGACGAAGCGGGAAGATCATCCTTGGGTGGACTACAGGGTTGTATGCGGCGTTAAAAGATGCTATGCGACAAAAAGAAAATTATGAGTTATTCAGGAGTCCGGATACTTACGATCTCGCCAGGGGCTTGGCCCTTGAGGGACACTCCTCGTCGCCGTCACCGGTGTTGGCGGAACAGTCCGGGGGAAGGGTCCTTCCCTTCTTGGACCCTTCGGCCTCCCTCGTTGGGGAGGCCTTCCTCTTCTTCTCTCCCTCCACTGGGGGAGAGGCCTCTTTCTTCTCCTCCTCGTCCTCGTGGGAGGAGTCCGCCTTGGAGTCATCGGACGATGAGTTCGATAACACCTGACGCCGGGAACTCCTCCGAGTTCCCGTGGCCTTCTTCTTGACCTTCTTCTCCGGTACCACGTAAGGTGCCGGGACTAGCAGCCCTGTCAGACGGGCATCCGCTGGGTCTTCTGGAAGGGGAGCCAGACAGTTAACCTGTCCGGACGTCTTCTGCCAGGCCTGTTAAAGGTATTGGGAGTTTAGATCCCGCATAGAGTCAAACTATGAAAAGCAAGTGTCCCATAAAGGATAACATGGCTTACCTCGCCAGCCGAACGCTGCGAGCTGTATCTGCGATCTTCAGTAACGGATGCGGGGGCCTCGGCGCCCTTGAACAGCACCCTCCAGGCCTCTTCGTACGTAGTGTCGAAGAGCCCGCTCAGGGTTTGGTGCTGTGCCAGATCGAACTCCCACAAATTGAAGTCCCGCTGTTGGCAGGGGAGAATCCGACGGATGAGCATGACCTGGATTACGTTGACAAGCTTGAGCTTCTTGTTCACCAGGGTTTGGAGACAGGATTGGAGTCCGGTCAGCTCTTCCGAATTGCCCCACTGCAGGCCCTTCTCTTTCCAGGAAGTGAGCCGCATGGGGATGCCAGATCTGAATTCGAGGGCCGCTGCCCATTCAGGGTCACGCGGCTCGGTGATATAGAACCACCCTGATTGCCACCCTTTGATAGTTTCCACAAAGGCGCCCTCGAGCCAAGTGACGTTGGGCATCTTGCCCACCATGGCGCCTCCGCACTCCGCTTGGCTGCCCTTCACAACCTTCGTCTTGACATTGAAGGTCTTTAGCCATAAGCCGAAGTGGGGCTGGATGCAGAGGAAGGCCTCGCACACGACGATAAACGCCGAGATGTTGAGGATGAAATTCGGGGCCAGATCGTGGAAATCAAGGCCGTAGTAGAACATGAGTCCCCGGACAAAGGGGTGGAGTGGGAAGCCCAGTCCGCGGAGGAAATGGGGAAGAAATACCACCCTCTCATGGGGCCTGGGGGTGGGGATGAGCTGCCCCTCGTCGGGGAGCCGGTGCGTGATGTCGCTGGACAAATATCCGGCGTCGCGCAGCTTCTTGATGTGCCCCTCTGTGACGGAGGAGGCCATCCACTTGCCTCCCGCTCCGGACATGGCTGGAGAAGGTTGAGGTGAGATGTGCGGACTTGGGCGCTGGAGCTCGAGTGCACGGAGATGGATAAGCAAAGGAGGAAGAAGGCATAGGTAAAAAGATGGATCCTTATCCCCTTATATATGGGCGGATGAAACTATGCGTCCCCACTAGCCTGGTAAAACTCGGTTATCTCCCAAGCGCCACAATCAGTGGCGCGGTTGGGTTACCCACGTCCGTATTGATGAGAATCCCGGAATAAGGGGACACGATCTCTGCTTCGACAAGACGTGCCAAGGAAACCGCTTCGCTAAACGCGCTGAGGTGGAATAATAGAAACTATTCGAGTAAAGGCTTGGTTGTGGTGTGACGTCACGCCACAAAATACGTCAGCAGATTGAACTTGTGTAAATATTATTCTCTCTACGGTGGTATGTGGAATTTATTTTGCAGAGCCGGACACTATCCTGGTGTTCACAATCTTCTACGAATTATTCGGAGGAGGAACCCGCCTTGCAATGCCGAAGACAATATGCGCCCCGGACTCGTTATCATTGAAGCCTGGTTCAGGGGCTACTGAGGAAGTCCTGGACTAGGGGGTGTCCGGATAGCCGAACTATCATCATCGGCCGGACTCCAAGACTATGAAGATACAAGATTGAAGACTTCGTCCCGTGTCCGGATGGGACTTTCCTTGGCATGGAAGGCAAGCTTGGCAATACGGATATGTAGATCTCCTACCATTGTAACCGACTCTGTGTAACCCTAGCCCTCTCTGGTGTCTATATAAACCGGAGGGTTTTAGTCCATAGGACGAACAACAATCATACCATAGGCTAGCTTCTAGGGTTTAGCCTCCTTGATCTCATGGTAGATCTACTCTTGTACTACCCATATCATCAATGTCAATCAAGCAGGAGTAGGGTTTTACCTCCATCAAGAGGGCCCGAACCTGGGTAAAAACATCATGTCCCTTGTCTCCTGTTCCATCCGCCTAGACGCATAGTTCGGGACCCCCTACCCGAG
>NC_041383.1:417754578-417757931 GCF_002162155.2 Triticum dicoccoides
CTCACTGATACACACCACCCCCGTAACCATTGGTAGGTCTCCGCCATCGCCGCCGCCTCCATCCTCAACCTCTGCCTATGTGTCGGGGAGCTCGAGGAGCCAATGGCCCAAGAGAGGTTTATCATGGCCTCTTCGCCCGACGCCGGCGAGGTGTCCCCGTCGTCCTCCGCGGGCTCTTTATCGATCAGCCATCGCCGGTCCCCGGATCCGCCCGCCGCCGCGCCCCTACGCCGATACAAGGACTTCCCCGTCCTCCCCCGGACCCGGCAGCCGATGAGGTCCTACCTCAAGGTCCGACAACGGCGGTGTGGGACGTGGGTCGCCGAGATTACAGATTGGGAGACCCACACCCGCCTGTGGCTCGGTAGCTTCCACATGGCCAAGCTCGCGGTCATGGAGTAGGACCACTGGCAGGTCCTTTACCACGGCGCGGCGGCTAGGTTCAATTTCCCCTTTGGCACATGTCTGGTCCACCTCGTTCCGCTGCATCCAGGGGTGGTGAGCTTGGCTATGGCGCGGGACGACCGCGAGGTGTGGGAGCGCCTCGAGGCCGAGGTCGCCGACGAGGCCTACATGCAAGAGCTCCGCCGGCAGCACCCGGAGCTCGTGGAGGCGGAGCGGGCGATCTGTGTCGGCACGGAGGGCGGCGAGGTTATCGCGCTCTCCTCTGATGACGAGGTTGAAGGAGGCGAGGACGGCGGCGCGGAGGGCGTCCAGGTGGGCGGCGAGGACGAGGAGATCTACGTCGGCCAGTGGAGGAGTGCCTTCCCCAACGACCCCGATGACGGCACCGGCCGGACCTGGCTCGTGGCACACCGTACCTGACGAGGAAGGATTGGCTCGACCTCTACTTCGACCGAAAGTAGTTTACCTTAGTTTAAATTTATGTTTTAAGTTTGCTTATGCAAAACTATCTATGTTTATGTTTGAATGCATGCTACTTTCGGTTGAACATGCTTTAAACTTGATCAAATTGAAGTTTACAAAATTAAGTTTAGGGGGTTGACTAGAAACGACCAAAAATTGTGTGTGTGTGTGTGTGTGTCTATATATATATATATATATATATATATATATATATATATATATATATATATATATATATATATATATATATATATATATATATATATATATATAGACGGTCTATTTTGCTAATATTAGCAGAATAACTATTCTGCACACCACTTCGGCACTGCACGCTCAACAGAAGCGCACTGCATCATTTTGACGACGAGCACTGCAATAGAGACTAGTGAACTTCTCGTCGGAAAAAACTGCACGCGTTATTTTTTATGTACTGTTTTCGCTCTAATTTTTTGACCGTTTATCGGAATGAGGCGTGTAATATACCATTGAAAAGCTATGGATTAGGCGCAACTTCGACATGTTGAACACTTTTCGAGATTCCACACGGTTTAAGAGCAGTTTTGAAAATAGTGCGGCGGATGACGAGTGGCAGCGAGCGTTTTTTCACGTTTTTTTTCTAAACCGCTTGTCGGAACGAAGAAAATGATATGCCGTTGGATAGATATCGTCGAGGCGCATCTTTCTCATATATAAATCTTTCTCTAATTCATTACGGTTTAAGAGCAGTTTCAAATTTACTAAATCGCGGAACTCTGTTTTTCAAATATTTTGAAATTTTCGGTACTGTTTTTGCTCCAGTTTTCGAACCGTTTGTCGAAACGAGACATATGATACGCCGTTGGAAAGCTACGAACAAGGTGCAACTTTCATATGTTGAAATGGTTTTGAGATTCCTTACAATTTTTAGTTAATTTTGAAAATCGTGCGGCTGACTTCGAGAGGCAGCGGCTGTTTTTTCGCGAAATTTTTACAAACGGCTGGTCGGAATAATTCAAATCATACGCCGTTGGAAAGATATCGACGAGACGCAACTTTTTCATGCAGAACGCTCTCTCAAATTCCTTACGGTTCAAGAGGAATTTCGAATTTACCGAAATGCAGACACTCTGTTTTTCGCGACACCCAAATCGACGTGGGTACTTCATCTGACTAAAAACCGCACTGCATCGGATGAAAAACTGCACTGCATCAGACGGACAAGAAAACTGCATGGTTTTTTTTGTGGGACATAAATTTTTGAAGACGAGGAAGAAAACCGCACTGCTTAAGACTGAAAACCGCACTGCATCAGACGGGCAAGTGAACCCCGTAAGTTTTCTCTTTTTTCTAACTTTTTACGCTTATTTGTGAACCTCCTGGTCAAAGTTAGTGAACCGCGTGGCCCAGACTAGAGAACTGCATTTTTTCGGTTGGTAAAAGTGAATCACAGGGCAGAAACTAGTGGACTTCATCTAAATAGAAACGAACTAATTGTGTGTTGATTTTTTTATTGTTTTTACAAAGAGAATATTTTTACAAAGGGAACCACATGAGTGCACTGCAAACATACATACACCGCATTGCAAGCATACGAAAAACAAGTGAAACTGCCACATGCGACAATACAATTTGTTTTCTAAAAAATGGGGTGTACTGCACACATACACACACCGCATTGCAAGCATATACAAAAGGAACTCCACGCACATGATGCTTCTTTTGTTCTTCTTTTTTGACGATGCTTCTTTGTTCTGGCATATACAAAAGTGAAACCAACTTATAGCACAAGGGAACCGCATGCAAAAAGATGAGCACGAGGGGTGCTCGGCCATCAAATTCCCTGTTGGCAAAATAAAACTGCACGCTGCAAGGGGGGCGAGCTGCAGGCCAGCGTGTACAGAACATCACAATGCCTGAAGCAAAGGGTCCAGGGTGCACTGCACTGCACGCCAGATCCATGAGCGCTGCATGCCAGCACCGCGTGCACTGCACGGTGCACCGAAGACCCAGGCGAACTCCATTTTTGTGCCCAAGCGAAATCTGAAAATGCCAAAAAATTCCTTAAAATTGTTAGTGTGTCAACCGCACTGCATCTTATTAACCATCATTAACTTCGTCAGTGCGTCGGGACCTGATGCAAGGGTACGGGGTGATCCGGCATGAGCTGCAATGGTGGACCGTTGGGGTCGTCGGCGACGGGCCATGCGCCCTGCGCAGCACCCACCCGCGCCGTTGGGCGGGGCTAGGGCTCTGGCGGTGGCGCGGCATGGCCGGCGGCCCCGCTGGAAGGGTCTCCGGATCTGGTTGCCTGGGCTCGCCGCGGATGGCAGAGAGCGGCCGAGCAGCACCGGGTTGGGCGGAGCTGGCAGGGGGAGCTGTGGGAGGCATGCGAGGACTTGTTGGTGGGGGCCTCAGGAGGGGTGGCGCGGCGGCGACTTGTAGAAAGGCGGTACAGCGGTGGCCTGGAGGAGGGGTGGAGCGGCGGCGGCTCGGCGGGGGCCTCG
>NC_041383.1:417758251-417812752 GCF_002162155.2 Triticum dicoccoides
GCCGGTGGCGAAGAAGAAGGTGTGGAGGAAGTGGGCGGGCAGCGGGCGGCGCGGGGTGGTGGCCGGCGGCGGGCGGCGTGGGGTGGTTGGTGGCCGGGGCTGGGTCGGGAGGTGGGGGAGCCCCGTGACCAGGGGGAGTAGTGCGGGGGTGGGTTGAGACGATGGTGGTAGGTGGTAGTAGTAGCGAGGTGGGGTTAATTTCTTTTTTGTTGCCTCGCGGTTCAATTGGGTTTTGTTGCAGTACGGAACTGTTAGCAGAATAAGCGATTCGGTGTGCAGAATAAGGTCCTAAGGGGTGTTATTAGAATAGACCCACCCTATATATATATATATATATATCCACTAATTGTTTGAGTCCTTTAACTTTTAAAGGATCGGCTAGAGATGGCCTTATGCCTTGTTTATTTCAATTCTTCACAACGTGAGCTCTATATGTGCAACTATTTGCCGTGCAATTCAATTTCATCAATAACAGTTTCAACAATATGACTATGAATTACGATAGGTTGTTGTTAAAGGTTATTGTAGTTAACATGCCTTTTCGTTTTTTTAACAATAACTAGTGTACTTTAGACCTGCACAATACCGGTTTGAATGACTATTTTTTTGTTTATAAATGTTATGCCTAATGCAGTTAACACACCTTTCCACTTCTTGTTTTGCTTAACTAGCGTGCTTAAGCCTGCACACTGAAGCTATCGTTTGTAGATTATGTTGTCTACCATGGATATATTTGGTTGATGTTTAGTCTGTTGTGCTTAACATGCCTTTATATGTACTCATACAGGACAATATTAAGAACAGTGTTGTTTTTTCCATCGAGGTTAGTTACATCGCATTTCTTATATGTACTCACTGTTCAGGATCTCGGTAGCTGCTACCATATAGCCTGGGGGCTGATAATGGATTAATCATCGAATCGTACATTTCACTGAATATATCTGTAACCCATTTATCAGTTGGTTAACTAGGGCCATATTTAATATATCTGAGGCTACATAGCAACATGCATTGTACTGAATGACTAAATATGCAATCCCATGCTACATAGCAACAAGGAAGAGTGTTACCTTAATGTTCGTGTTACCTTAACGTTCTGATGATGTCTAGATATATGTGTATAAAATCTTATATAATGAGATGGAGGGAGTGTTGTACTACAACATTTTGCAATTGTTGTTTAGCTTCTAATATTAACTTGGTGCTTTTAGGTACACATGTCATTGCCAAAGATCCACACTTCGACCCTTTCTGCTTACGGGGCAATGAGATATTCATGAACCAGCATCAAGTGAGGAAACTGATAAAGATTGTTATTAAAATGGGTCAAAAGATGTTAATCAAACTATATGTTTACACTTTATGCAAAACAACAGTGAACTGCAGGATGGTATGTCAGAATCTTTTTTCCTTTGAAGTGGATCCTGAAGCAGTTTACTCAAGATTACCTCTCAAACTACATGATTGGCGACCGGCCATCACAAGGGGTTGGACTAGAGTCGTGCGTGCCTTCTGCATCCAGAAGAACACAATAGGGCCATTCCGCTTCACCTTGCTCAGCAACCAGAATGCATGTCGCCTCTTTCTTTGCCATCTATAATAGTACAAGTATAGAACCCTGATTCATCATTCTTTATTTGGTGCTTCTGTAATTCTTAAACATATGTACCTGTGAATTGAATAATGCATTGGTTGTTTGAACCTGATGGATATGAATAAAGCTATAGCCTGCTTCCAAGTTTCAATTAGGTACAGTTTTAAATAGCAGCAATTAAATTAGGGCGAAATTACGGTGTGCAATTCATTACGGCGCAAAAGGTTAATAAAGCACAACATGTGCGATATACATCATAATCCGACATGGTTCACGGAGTGAAAACGTGTGTAACAATGCATGATGGGGTGATAGACCCGGGTAGCCTCATCTGCACCTCAGCAGTTTTTAAGACATCGGGGCTGGCCAAGCCCCTCAGCCCGACTAGTCGCAAGACCGGCCTGCGCGGCCGGCTGTGCCAGAGGACCGCCTCCTAGAAGGTGGCGAGGGCCTGGGCTGACTCCTACCAGGCAGCCCCTCGCCTCCTCAAACTCTGTGCCCACCTGCTACAACAAGACAGGGCGTGGCAACAGTGCAACCTGTCACCCCCGAATCCAGGACGGAGCGTGGCCACAGTGCGGGCGTACTAGGTGGACACCCCTTTCCTACCGCGGCACTGTAGCCACACAGCCCGTGACGTCACCTACGTCAGTCTGGGCCATGCTCCCACGACGGGCGGTCGGTGTGGCCCACAGATGGCGGGCCCCACCTATCCGCGAGCCACCAGCAGGCGGCAAGGCTTGAGCAGGCGGCCCCAAGGGGAGGCCGACTCCTAGCAGGCGGCTACCCCTCCCCATGAAGTCTGTGCGCCATTAACCAGAAGTGATGGGGTGGAGCTATAGTGATCACCCACCAGGCGGCCGTACTGTAGCTATGCGCCCCCTGACCAAGCAGCCGTCATCAGAGGCAAGGCTACAGTGCGGCCTAGTCCTCCTGGCCTGTCGGTCGAGTCCATGATAGTCGGCGGGGCCCATCAGGCGGCGGGCCCCAACTGTCGGTAGAGAAGCCGGAGCCCAGAGACACTGATGGCCGGGTCCTATGACCAGCCTGATTACCATTGTACCCCTGGGGGTAGGCCTATATAAACCCCCCAGGATCACCCATGCAAAGGGTGGAGCCCTTAGTTCACCATTCCAACCACCTTATACCCATATCGCTAGGGAGAATTAGAGCTAGCCTGCCTTCTTCTTCCACTAGCCAACATAGCTCAAGGAGCAACCTTGTAGCCCGTTATTTGCTCATAGTGATGCGGAGACCCCACAGAGCAGGATTAGGGGTGTTATCTCCGCGGAAAGCCCCGAACCTGGGTAAGACCCGGCGTCGTTTGAGGTCTTGCCAACTCCCGCTTCTAGAGCCCGGCAACGCACTCCTGTCCCCACACATGATAAGTCATCCCTTGGCATATGTCGAGGAAATACCCCGACATTTGGCGCCCACCGTGGGGCTAAGCGCACAGTTTGCCGGAGACACGTTCTGGAAGGGAACCCGTTTCCTTCCTCGTGAGCGCAACCATCCCGGGTCGCCAGATGGCGCTTGTGCCGATTCTTTGTGCGGCGTGGAGTCCGCCTGCATCGCGAGCCGATCTCCTCGGTGGAGTCTACCTCACCGACGAGCCCGCCCCCGACGCTGGTTCGGTCAGCTCAAGAGCTGCCTCGTCGACCTCCTCGGCAAGCTCCACATCGCCAACGAGCTCACCTCCGACCTGGAGTCCATCGGCTCCACCGACCCGCCCGTCGAGATGGTCATCGACTCCGATGTGACAGATGTTGATGCCAACCCGGACCACGTAGGGATCATCGATGACCCGCTCCCTCGCGCGGACCGCATCACCAGCGCTAGCACCGTCACGGAGGTGCTGGTCACTAGTTTGGGCGGAGCCTCTGCTGGAGCGGACATGGATCTGATCCGGGCAGCCCTACGAGCCCTCGCCACTCCGATTGAGGATGGTGCGGATAGCGCGACGCTGGAGGCGCACACATCTCGCTTCTTGACAGCGCCAACCAGTTGGCTGCCGCGAGGCGCCTTGCTCACGCCTACCAGCGTGAGATCGACTGCGCCGTAGGCGGCACTCTGGCCGCTGGAGAGCCCAGCCGGTTGGGCGCAGTCCGACAATGCGGCGCCGCCATCGCCGGCATGTTGGGAGCCGACCGCCCGGTCTACGCTACCCCCATAGAGAACCTGTGTGCTGTCCAGGCGGCAGCAGACGAGCTGGACAACCTGGAGGGCGATGAGAAGCGCTGCATGACGGAGCGCCTCCATCACCTCCTCGACGTGGCTGCCGCGCAGCAGGAAGCCGGCCGATGCGTGATGGAACCCGGCGTGCAAGATGAGAACCGTCACTATCGTCGAGAGCACGGCGCGACCTTTCGTTTCCCTACAGCCGGCTCTCACGGCCGAAGGAACCCGGAGCCGGCTGCCAGCCGCAGTCGGCGCACGCACCTCGCGATTGAGCGCGACCAAGACGGCCGCCCAAGAGCAGCGGAACGGTGCAACGACTGCCCGCCTCCCCCGGGCAGGGAAAGGCGCGCCTCCCCGCCGCCTGTTGAGCATTCGACTCTCGGAGGCCAGCTGGGCCACCGCGAAGAAGTCGGTGAGAATGATGCCCGCCATCGGATCGACTGGCTTGCCCGATCCCTAGCGATAGAAGAAGAAGATGCAGTCGGCCCGCCCTATTTCGGCCCCCGCATACACCATGCACACGCGCTAGGTCCGCCAATATTTGCAGGAGTCCGGTTATCCACATGACGAACCAAAAGCCACTACACGTTATCTCTCCATCCGGATGGCGGAGCTGCTGATCTTTTTTATTTGGCAGAAGGCTTTGAAAGCTCCTCGCATGTTTTGGCCGAAGCCACTTTGTTTAATATTTTTTTCTTCAATCTTTCGGCGGAAACTACTTACAACCATGCATACTAGCTTAGCTAGCATTTGGCGGAAGCAAACTAGTTTGGCCACTATGTTTGGCGGAAGCTAGATACATAGTACAGTTAGAGCTTGCATTAGCGCCAGAAATCCTCGTTAGTAGTAGTATTCCGGTGAGAAGTACAATTAGCATTGTCGAAGTTAGATTTACATGCGTTTGCCTTTGGCGGAAGGTTGCGGCGTTTGGGAATGTTGTTTGTTTAAGTTAATAGAGGTGGACATATGCGGTATAAGGTTGAATGGCCGGTTTTCGCATCAGTGTTCATAGACAGGTCCCTTGGTCCATGGGTGTGCAGTTTGCGGCTGTGTTGAAGATGCCCTAACAAGAGCAAAGCATTTGAGTGTGACTTCAACTTAACTTTTCTTTTAGACCAGTTTGAACAACTGACCAGAAAGAAGGCAGAATATGTGCGAATCAGATCTTGTTGCTGGTTATGTAAAAGCTTCTTCCTCTGTCCCATAACGTAAGACGTTTCTTCACACTAGTGTAGTGTTAAAAAACGTCTTATATTATGAGACGGAGGGAGTATTGTTTTTGACCAGGACAAGAGTCAAACATTTGAATTTTGACTACCAACGTCTTTACGTATATTTCTACTGTAATAACTGAAATCGTATGTGTGATTCTTTTTTCCTCAAAAATTGTTTTCACATTATACAAGGCTTTTAAGGTTTCACAAATAAACTAACTTAAAAAATAGTGTTCAACGTTAAACTTTGAAGATCATGTTAGTTCCTAAAATGACAACTTAATAGGACTAGAAGTAGGTGTCAAAATTAGTTCAAGCACCATTTGGGAATCCTAGCTAGCTCAATGACATCATGCAATTGATGTCACTAAAAAAACGCAACCGACCAACTATTTTGTTCAATGAAGGTAGTACCATTGAAGAGATTGATCTACATAAGGACGAAATAGCATATGTTATCTATGTTGTCTCAACATAGCCGGTCCCAAGGCCGGGTAAAGGAGGAGGGTTGTGATAGGCTTGCCGAGCCAACTTAAAAACGCAGCCACTCTTTTGGAGATGAAACCCAAAAGATTTTCGTTGGGGCGTAATCCTCTCAGCGACGCGCTACATGTGAAACCGGGTGTGGTGGAAAATGGGCAAGGACCGGGCCGTCACCCCCAAGGTGGCGCGCCGTATCTTGATCCGGATACGGTGGCAAGTGAGCGAGGATCGGGTCGTCGCATCCTCAGTGGCGCACTACATCGGCGCCCGGATGTAGTGGAAAATGAGGAAGGGTCTTCGCATTTGACTTGACGAGTGCGAAGGGTAAGGAAGCTAGCCAGGCCTAGGAGGATTCGCTTAGGTACCTGGAACGTAGGGTCTCTGACAGGGAAGCTTCGGGAGCTAGTTTATGCAACGGTGAGAAGAGGTGTTGATATCCTTTGCGTCCAAGAAACCAAATGGAGAGGACAGAAGGCGAAGGAGGTGGAGGATACCGGCTTCAAGCTGTGGTACACGGGGACAGCTGCAAACAGAAATGGCGTAGGCATCTTGATCAACAAGAACCTCAAGTATGGAGTGGTAGACGTCAAGAGAAGTGGGGACCAGATTATCCTGGTCAAGCTGGTAGTTGAGGACTTGGTTCTCAATGTTATCAGTGCGTATGCCCCACAAGTAGTCCACAACGAGAACACGAAGAGGAGTTCTGGGAAGGCCTGGAAGACATGGTTAGGAGTGTACCGATTGGTGAGAAGCTCTTCATAGGAGGAGACCTCAATTGCCACGTGGGTACATCTAACACAGGTTTTGAAGGGGCGCATGGGGACTTTGGATATGGCATCAGGAATCAAGAAGGAAAAGATGTCTTAAGCTTTGCTCTAGCCTACAACATGATTGTAGCTAACACCCTCTTTAGAAGGAGAGATCACATCTGGTGACTTTAAGTAGTACCCAACACTCTAGCCAGATTGATTTCATCATCTCGAGAAGAGAAGCTAGGCGTGCGTGCCTAGACTGTAAGGTGATACCTGGAGAGAGTGTTGTATCCCAGCATAAGCTGGTGGTTGCTGACTTCCGCTTTCGGATTCGTGTCCAGCGGGATAAGCATGCCAACGTCGCTAGAACGAAGTGGTGGAAGCTCAAGGGGGAGGTAGCTCAGGCGTTCAAGGAGAGGGTCATTAAGGAGGGCCCTTGGGAGGAATGAGGGGATGCGGACAATGTGTGGATGAAGATGGCGACTTGCATTCGTAAGGTGGCCTCAGAGGAGTTTGGAGTGTCCAGGGGAAGGAGAAGCGAAGGTAAGGATACCTGGTGGTGGAATGATGACGTCCAGAAGGCGATTAAAGAGAAGAAAAATTACTTCAGACGCCTATACCTGGATAGGAGTGCAGACAACATAGAGAAGTACAAGATGGTGAAGAAGGCCGCAAAGCAAGCTGTTGGTGAAGCAAGGGTCGGGTATATGAGGACCTCTACCAATGGTTAGGCACGAAGGAAGGCGAAAGGGACATCTATAAGACGGCCAAGATCCGAGAGAGGAAGACGAGGGATATTGGCCAAGTCAAATGCATCAAGGATGGAGCAGGCCAACTCTTGGTGAAGGACGAGGAGATTAAGCATAAATGGCGGGAATACTTCAACAAGCTGTTCAATGGGGAGAATAAGAGTTCTACCATTGAGCTGGACAACTCCTTTGATGAGACCAGCATGCGTTTTGTGCGGCGAATTTAGGAGTCTGGGGTCAAGGAGGCTTTAAAAAGGATAAAGGGAGGCAAGGCGATGGGCCCTGATTGTATCCCCATTGAGGTGTGGAAAGGTCTCGGGGACATAGCTATAGTATGGCTAAGGCTAACCAAGCTTTTCAACCTCATTTTTCGGGCAAACAAGATGCCAGAAGAATGGAGGCGGAGTATATTAGTACCAATCTTCAAGAACAATGGGGTTATTCAGAGTTGTACTAATTACCGTGGAATTAAGCTGATGAGCCATACAATGAAGCTATGGGAGCGAGTCATTGAGCACCGCTTAAGAAGAATGACAAGCGTGACCAGAAATCAGTTTGGCTTCATGCATGGGAGGTCGACCATGGAAGCCATTTTCTTGGTACGATAACTTATGGAGAGATATAGGGAGCAAAAGAAGGACTTGCATATGGTGTTCATTGACTTGGAGAAGGCCTATGATAAGATACCGCAGAATGTCATGTGGTGGGCCTTGGAGAAACACAAAGTCCCAGCAAAGTACATTACCCTCATCAAGGACATGTACGATAATGTTGTGACAAGTGTTCGAACAAGTGATGTCGACACTGATGACTTTCCGATTAAGATAGAACTGCATTAGGGGTCAGCTTTGAGCCCTTATCTTTTTGCATTGGTGATGGATGAGGTCACAAGGGATATACAAGGAGATATCCCATGGTGTATGCTCTTTGCAGATGATGTGGTGCTAGTTGACGATAGTCGGACGGGGATAAATAGGAAGTTAGAGTTATGGAGACAAACCTTGGAATCGAAAGGGTTTAGGCTTAGTAGAACTAAAACCGAGTACATGATGTGCGGTTTCAGTACTACTAGGTGTAAGGAGGAGGAGGTTAGCCTTGATGGCCAGGTGGTACCTCAGAAGGACACATTTTGGTATTTGGGGTCAATGCTGCAGGAGGATGGGGGTATTGATGAAGATGTGAACCATCAAATCAAAGTCGGATGGATGAAGTGGCACCAAGCTTCTGTCATTCTTTGTGACAAGAGAGTGCCACAAAAGCTAAAAGGCAAGTTCTACAGGACGGCAGTTCGACCCGCAATGTTGTATGTCACTGAGTGCTGGCCGACTAAAATACGACATGTTCAACAGTTAGGTGTGGCGGAGATGCGTATGTTGAGATGAATGTGTGGCCACACAAGGAAGGATCGAGTCCGGAATGATGATATACGAGATAGAGTTGGGGTAGCACCAATTGAAGAGAAGCTTGTCCAACATCGTCTGAGATGGTTTGGGCATATTCAGCGCAGGCCTCCAGAAGCTCCAGGTGCATAGCGAACGGCTAAAGCGTGCGGAGAATGTCAAGAGAGGGCGGGGTAGACCGAATTTGACATGGGAGAAGTCCGTTAAGAGAGACCTGAAGGATTGAAGTATCACCAAAGAGCTAGCTATGGACAAGGGTGCGTGGAAGCTTGCTATCCATGTGTCAGAGCCATGAGTTGGTTGCGAGATCTTATGTGTTTCATCTCTAGTCTACCCCAATTTATTTGGGACTAAAGGCTTTGTTGTTGTTGAAGGACCAAATAGCATGGGAATCACATCACCAATAGCCACAAAGGATGAGTTTATAGAAACACAATGTTTTTTTCTCTAATCTAAGCACTCCCAACAAAATCTTCACAAATATGCCCAAACCTAGGGTCGGTTGCCACTACTGAAATGCACTAATGACAGTGACCACGTCAACAACAAAATTCAAAAAACATCAATACTTGCCACAAGTCATTGAGACGCTGGAAATCAAGATAATTAAGTGATGTCTTCATAACGCTGTAGAAACATAATAGTTGCGGCAAACTTGTGGGCACATTTGGCAGATGATTTTTCCTGCTACCATGTGATCCACCGAACGCCAAGAACTATTTTATTTTATTTTATTTTTGCATGGAGAACGGCAAGAAAACTGCCACTACATTTCTTATACACGCTCATATAAAGTAATCACCTTGTTATTTATCACCATAGATATATCATAGTCCAGAAGCATATCATGCCATGCTCATGAAGACCTTTACACATGAGGTCCAGAGCACACCTAGCCTATTTATCTATCCCTTGAGTTATTGCCTCGTACCAAAAAAAAGCAGTCACCTCGATCCACACATATAAATGGGTGTTGCAAAAAAAAGGTGCAAAATTCTGGCATACATTACATAAGATATACTCCCTCTGTTCCGATTTACTCGTCGTGGTTTTAGTTCAAATTTAAACTAAAACCACGACGAGTAAATCTGAATGGAGGGAGTATATAATATTGGCCTTGCAAAAGAGAAACTAGGTGAGGTGAAAATAGGCGACCAGCCACTAGTGACCGTAGCAGTGATCCCTAATAGCTCATCGAACTAAGCGGCGGGCTCCCCATGGAATCAAGCTGCGAGAGAGCAGCCTCCACCGTCTCCTTCATCTGGAAGCGGTCCATCTCATCTACCTGAAAAAAGGAAAATTGATCGAGTCAGTCACGGCTGCTAATATTGTCTCAGGAATAAGTAAGCTCCACAGCAAATATTATCCAAAATCTCATCCGGATTGAAAACTACTCCAGTACCGATAATACAGCACGGGGTTAGCTTAAAGCATGTGGCGCTCGTGCTCAATATACTAGTAGTACAACAAAAGAATCACCCGCAATAAAATATCAAGCGTGACGTGTGGAAGAGAAGCATTTCCGCCCTATTTCACTTGTAGTAGTAGTACAAAAAGAGAAGGAAAAAAAAATCTGAGGATAGATGTAGACAGGAGGGAGCATCTTCTTGCACTGTGCTGTGAGCACGTGCAAGGGCTCCCCTCGAGGCCCCGACCACGTGATGTTGATGCTTCCGCGTTTTTCTCGAAATCAATTGGCATCCAAAGCACGTGGCGATTGATATGTCCCCATCGTGCTCAAGCTGAGCGATGGCATCCACGCCGCGCGTGCTTATTGATTGCCATGTGATTGATTTATGTTGCGCGACGCCGATCCAGCGGCAAATCGAGCGTGGCCCAAATATGGATCGAGGAGATGCCGGGATGGGAAAAGCGATATTTTCTTTTTCTGGAGCCTTTTGAGTTTCGTGCGACTTGCGAGTGATGTGGCGTTGATCGCCGCAAATGGAACAGAGGAACAACCTTTTCCGATGCAACAAAACTGTGGACTTGGACCTTGAAAGCGGAAACTAAAAGTGCCTACCGATGGTAAAAGTCAAATCCAGTCAACCAACTAGTAAAAGGAAGGGGCATGTGACGTCAGCACAGCCCACGTCATCTTATCATCAATTCAATCAATCAAGTGAACTAACAGAAGCAGAAACAGAGCCATCGGATCGGGTAGAATCGTGTGAAAGGACTGTTGCTCATGAGAGTTGTGGAGGGCGGCGGCGACGTACCTCGACGAAGAGGGTGTGCATGAGGCAGCCGGAGACGGAGGTGATGTTGGCGGTGATGACCCTGAGGCGGAGCTCCTCGAGCGCGCGGCACACCTTGGTCATGGCGTCGCGCTGCTTGCTGCACGTCACGCTCACCACCAGCACCTTCTCGCTCACCTCCGACACGCGCAGCTCCAGGACCTCCACCGGCGGCGAGGCCACCGTCGCCGCCGCGGCGAGCAGCGCGTCGTTCATGGACGAGACCGAGAGAGCGCGCTTCACCTTCTTCCTCTGCGCCGAGGAGACCTGGTCCACGGAGAGGCCGCCGTCGTAGTCATCCTCCGCGCCGGTGGCGGACTCGAGCGCGGACACCTCCGCCTCCATCTGCCGCTCCTCTGCCTGCAGCTGCTGGATGTACTCGATCGCGTCCTTGATGATCGAGGCCTTGTCCATCTGCAACGACGAGGCACTGGCCGTTAAAACCGTCTCCCCGGCGATCCAGATGCTGCTGTGTTCCGGCAATGCCGGCTGAGATGCTTGCGCTCACCTTGGTGATGTTGGGCACGACGCTCCGGAGCGTGTAGAGCTTCTCATTGAGCTTGCGGCGGCGGTCGCGTTCCATCAGTATGTTCTTGTTCGCCCCAGTGCCGTCCATCCCCATCCCCGCCCCTGGCAGGGCCGACCCCATCGGCGTCGAGGACGAGTGGGAACCATCCGGCGAGCTGGAGTCGTAGTACGAGATGGCGTCTTCGGTCGCCCCGACGAAGATGCTGCAACCAAGCACCGGAATTTAGTCACCCTCTCCTCCAAAATCCCTCAACAATGGCGATGGATGGCCGGAAGGCGGGAGCAAGGCGTACGTACCTGTCAACGAGCTCCTCCGACTCGAGGTAGCGCTGCGTCTCCCAGTAGTATGCGAAGTTCTCGCCCATGTCCGGGTCCATGTCTTCCTTCTTCCCTCTGATTCGTCGCTGGCTGCTGCTCTTCTCTGTTCTGTTGCTCTGTCACTCTTTCTCCAGGTGCTCTCACTTGTCTCTTCGAGCCCTTATATATAGGCGCGGGCTCACATGTGTGGCTGGCGGGCGGGCCCCGCGCACCGGACAAGGACGCGCTGGCCTGTGGTCTCCGTCCCCGCGTAACGACCAGGCGAAAAACGTGGAGAAATTCAAGGCGGACACGCACGCCACTCTCTTTCACGCGCAGAGCACTCTCTCGCGGACACAACGTGCGGGATTATTAATTAGTTTTGGCTAATCTAGCACATGGAGCATTGATGATAACTCGATTTACTACTACTACTACTAGAAGTCTACTACCGCACGTGCCTTGTTAGCTACCCAACCCAACCATATCCGTTTTTCCCTTTTTCCTTCTGGTTGACAAAGTAAGGCTTTCCGCAAGGGAAACGTTTATAATCCGCGGACCGGCCGAAGCTTGGGCCGGTCACGCCTCGCTCGCTCAGAAAACTACCATCAGTTTTTTGCCGGACGAGGAACAGTACAGAGTTGGCACCATAATGCACTTTTTAACTCAGGTGGCACTGGAGAGAGGGAGACAGAGGATGGGGAGCAGAATGGTATCGGCAGCCAAGACGTGAGGAACATGAATGTTCTGGGAAGGCGCGTGGCGCATGACACTCAATTAGCGGACTCTGTTAGGGCTGCCGATGGAGGTCTGCTCCGCAAAAGGAGTGCTGCTGACTCAGTCTCAAATTATGCAGATGCCATCGATCCGGAAACGGTGGCCGGAGCGATAGTGCTAGCGGGAAAGGGGGCGGCAGTGGCAGAAATAGTACAACAACTCAATGGGAACAACAATTCTTCAGACCTGTTAAATACGCCACAGAAAAACGCAAACAAGAAGAAACTCCGGGGGATTGATGGTGTTGCTGTGGATGAAAGAGCAATGGAGATAATTGAAGATGATACATCGGCGGCTCCCCGGGTGGGAGACCGCCGGGGACAATGAGTACAATATGTTGGAACTGTCGTGGTTTGGGTAACCCCGCGACAGTTCGTGAGGTTCGCGATCTCGCGACCAAATTTACCCTAGCCGTGTTGTGTTTAGTTGAAACTCAGATCCAAAGCACGCGGGCTGAGATTCTAGCTTCTTCGTTTGGTTACAATAAATCCTTTGTAGTTAGTAGTCCGGTCGGAACGGTGGTCTTGTACTTTTTTGGAATGAGGAAATAAAACTTGAGGTGTTGGGCTATTCGAAACATAATATTGATGCAAAGATTTCTGATCTGGGGCCGGTACCCTAGAGGCTCACATGTATTTATGGTGAAGCACAGGTATCGGAGAGGCACAAGACGTGGGACACAATACGCTCACTAGCAGGATCATCAGGAGAACCATGGGTGATGTTGGGCGATTTTAATGAAGTATTGTTTCATTCTGAGTATGAGGGAGTTGGCCAACGGAGTCAATCACAACTTGACGGCTTCAGGGAAGCCCTTGATGTTTGTGGATTAACAGACCTGGGGCACACTGGCTCCCCATGGACTTTTGAGAAGAGGGTCCCTGGAGGAACTTACAGAAGGGTCTGTTTGGATAGGGCGGTTGCTGATCCAAACTGGTGTTCGTTATTTCCGACTGCATTGGTTGTGCACAAGATAGCCGCTTGTTCTGACCACACTCCTATTTTGCTGACGTTCTCAGATGCTCTTATTAAGAAGGGGGGTCCTAAAGTTTTTAAGTATGAGTTTAATGTGGGAAACACACCCAGAACTAAAAGCGTTTGTGGATGGTGAGTGGAAGAAAGACCGTGATAGTCTGACGGTCACTGAGTTGAAGGAAAAACTACAACAATTGGCTGGTGATTTGTCTAGATGGGATCGCCAAACTTTTGGTAATGTGAGATGGGAGATTAAAAGGATGAAACATGAACTGGAAATCCTACGCGCTATCCCAGGTCGAACCGGCCCTTCTGCCCAAGAGCTTAAGATAACCAAAAATTTGGTTGAGCTGTATCACCGTGAAGAAATTCTATGGAAACAGAGATCACGTGTTGATTGGTTAGTAGGAGGCGACAAGAACACTCGGTACTTCCACACCAGAGCCACAATGAGGAGAAGGAAGAACCTTATCAAATCTTTGACAAAAGGTAACGGGGATGTTGTGACAGAAATAAATGAATTGGAGCAGATGGCTACTCAGTTTTACACCGAGCTATACACTTCCGAGGGGGTTAGAAATATGCACGAAGTTTTGGACTCGATTCCAACCAGAGTCACCCCCGCAATGAATGTATCTTTGAATGCTTGCTACTCGGGGGAGGAGGTAAAATCTGCTCTGTTTCACATGTTCCCAACAAAAGCGCCGGGCCCCGATGGCTATCCGGCCCATTTTTTTCAGAAGCATTGGGACATTTGTGGTGATGAAGTAACTAAAGCTGTGATACGCATACTGCAAGGTGAGGAAAGTGCGGAGTGTATCAACAATACATACCTTAATTTCAAAAAAATTCCTACGCAAACGCAAGATCATGGTGATGCATAGCAACGAGAGGGGAGAGTGTCGTCCACGTACCCTCGTAGACCGAAAGCGGAAGCGTTAGAACAGCGCGGTTGATGTAGTCGTATGTCTTCACGGCCCAACCGATCAAGCACCGAAAGCACGACACTCCGAGTTCTAGCACACGTTCAGCTCGATGACGTCCCTCGAACTCCGATCCAGCCAAGTGTCGAGGGAGAGTTTCGTCAGCACGATGGCGTGGTGATGATGGTGATGTTCTACCGTCGCAGGGCCTCGCCTAAGCACCGCTACAATATTATCGAGGAGGACTATGGTGAGGGGGGGCACCGCACACGGCTAAGAGATCAATGATATGTTGTTGTGTCTCTAGAGGTGCCCCCTGCCCCTGTATATAAAGGAGCAAGTGGGGAGGGGGCGGGCGGCCAGGGAGGAGGCGCGCCATGGGGAGTCCAACTCCCACCGGGAGTAGGACTCCCTCCTTTCCTTGTTGGACTAGGAGAAGGGGGGAAAGAGAGGATGGAAAGGGGGGCGTGGCCCTGCCCTGGCCGCCTCTGCTCTTCTCCACTAAGGCCCAGTATGGCCCATTAAGCCCCCGGGGGGTTCCGGTAACCCCTCGGTACTCCGGTAAAATCCAGATTTCACCCGGAACACTTCCGATATCCAGATATAGGCTTCCAATATATCAATCTTCATGTCTAGAGCATTTCAAGACTCCTCGTGATGTGCGTGATCACATCCGGGACTCCGAACAACCTTCGGTACATCAAAACTCATAAACTCATAATATAACCATCATTGAAACTTTAAGTGTGCGGACCCTACGGGTTTGAGAACTATGTAGACATGACCGAGACACGTTTTCGGTCAATAACCAATAGCGGAACCTGGATGCTCATATTGGCTCCTACATATTCTACGAAGATCTTTATCGATCAAACCGCATAACAATATACGTTGTTCCCTTTGTCATCGGTATGTTACTTGCCCGAGATTCGATCGTCGGTATCTCAATACCATGCTCAGTCTCGTTACCGGCAAGTCTCTTTACTCGTTATGTAATGCATCATTCTGTAACTAACTCATTAGCTACATTGCTTGCAAGGCTTGTAGTGATGTGCATTACCGAGAGGGCCCAGAGATACCTCTCCCACAATCGGAGTGACAAAACCTAATCTCGAAATACGCCAACTCAACATGTACCTTTGGAGACACCTGTAGAGCTCCATTATAATCACCTTGGGTTACGTTGTGACGTTTGGTAGCACAGAAATTGTTCCTCCGGTAAACGGGAGTTGCATAATCTCATAGTTGTAGGAACATGTATAAGTCATGAAGAAAGCAATAGCAACATACTAAACGATCAAGTGCTAAGCTAACGGAATGGGTCAAGTCAATCACATCATTCTCCTAATGATGTGATCCCGTTAATCAAATGACAACTCATGTCTATGGTTAGGAAACATAACCATTTTTTATTAATGAGCTAGTCAAGTAGAGGCATACTAGTGACATTATGTTTGTCTATGTATTCACACATGTATCATGTTTCCGGTTAATACAATTCTAGCATGAATAATAAACATTTATCATGATATAATGAAATAAATAATAACTTTATTATTGCCTCTAGGGCATATTTCCTTCAGTCTCCCACTTGCACTAGAGTCAATAATCTAGATTACACAGTAATGATTCTAACACCCATGGAGCCTTAGTGTTGATCATGTTTTGCTCGTGGAAGAGGCTTAGTCAACGGGTCTGCAACATTCAGATCCGTATGTATCTTGCAAATCTCTATGTCTCCCACCTGGACTTGGTCCCGGATGGAATTGAAGCGTCTCTTGATGTGCTTGGTCCTCTTGTGAAATCTGGATTCCTTTGCCAAGGCAATTGCACCAGTATTGTCACAGAAGATCTTCATTGGTCCCGATGCACTAGTTATGACACCTAGATCGGAAATGAACTCCTTCATCCAGACTCCTTCATTTGCTGCTTCCGAAGCAGCTATGTACTCCGCTTCGCATGTAGATCCCGCCACGACACTTTGTTTAGAACTGCACCAACTGACAGCTCCACCATTCAATATAAACACGTATCCAGTTTGCGATTTAGAATCGTCCGGATCAGTGTCAAAGCTTGCATCGACGTAACCATTTACGACTAGCTCTTTGTCACCTCCATAAACAAGAAACATATCCTTAGTCCTTTTCAGGTATTTCAGGATATTCTTGACCGCTGTCCAGTGATCTACTCCTGGATTACTTTGGTACCTCCCTGCTAAACTTATTGCTAAGCATACATCAGGTCTGGTACACAGCATTGCATACATGATAGAGCCTATGGCTGAAGCATATGGAACATCTTTCATTTTCTCTCTATCTTCTGCTGTGGTCGGGCATTGAGTCTGACTCAACTTCGCACCTTGTAATACAGGCAAGAACCCTTTCTTTGCTTGATCCATTTTGAACTTTTTCAAAACTTTATCAAGGTATGCGCTTTGTGAAAGTCCAATTAAGCGTCTTGATCTATCTCTATAGATCTTGATGCCTAATATGTAAGCAACTTCACCGAGGTCTTTCATTGAAAAACTCAAGTATCCTTTTATGCTATCCAGAAATTCTATATCATTTCCAATCAACAATATGTCATCTACATATAATATCAGAAATGCTACAGAGCTCCCACTCACTTTCTTGTAAATACAAGCTTCTCCAAAAGTCTGTATAAAACCATATGCTTTGATCACACTATCAAAGCGTTTATTCCAACTCCGAGAGGCTTGCACGAGTCCATAAATAGATCGCTGGAGTGCATACTTTGTTAGAACCTTTTGGATTGACAAAACCTTCTGGTTGCATCATATACAACTCTTCTTCCAGAAATCCATTTAGGAATGCAGTTTTGACATCCATTTGCCATATTTCATAATCATAAAATGCGGCAATTGCTCACATGATTCGGATAGACTTAAGCATCGCTATGGGTGATAAAGTCTCATCGTAGTCAACTCCTTGAACTTGTCGAAAACCTTTCGCAACAAGTCGAGCTTTGTAGACAGTTATATTACCATCAGCGTCAGTCTTCTTCTTGAGGATCCATTTATTCTTGATGGCTTGCCGATCATCGGGCAAGTCAACCAAAGTCCATACTTTGTTCTCATACATGGATCCCATCTCAGATTTCATGGCCTCAAGCCATTTTGCGGAATCTGGGCTCATCATCGCTTCCTCATAGTTCGTAGGTTTGCCATGGTCAAGTAACATGACTTCCAGAATAGGATTACCGTACCACTCTGGAGCAGATCTTACTCTGGTTGACCTACGAGGTTTTGTAGTAACTTGATCTGAAGTTTCATGATCAATATCATTAGCTTCCTCACTGATTGGTGTAGTCGTCACAGGAACCGGTTTCTGTGATGAACTATTTTCCAATAAGGGAGCAGGTACAGTTACCTCATCAAGTTCTACTTTCCTCCCACTCACTTCTTTCGAGAGAAACTCCTTCTCTAGAAAGGATCCGAATTTAGCAACAAAAGTCTTGCCTTCAGATCTGTGATAGAAGGTGTACCCAATAGTCTCTTTTGGGTATCCTATGAAGACACATTCCTCTGATTTGAGTTCGAGCTTATCTGGTTGAAGTTTCTTCACATAAGCATCGCATCCCCAAACTTTAAGAAACGACAACTTTGGTTTCTTGCCAAACCCAAGTTCATAAGGTGTCGTCGCAACGGATTTTGATGGTGCCCTATTTAACGTGAATGCGGCCGTCTCTAAAGCATAACCCCAAAACGATAGCGGTAAATCAGTAAGAGACATCATAGATCGCACCATATCTAGTAAAGTACGATTACGACGTTCGGACACACCATTACGTTGTGGTGTTCCGGGTGGCATGAGTTGCGAAACTATTCCGCATTGTTTCAAATGTAAACCAAACTCGTAACTCAAATATTCTCCTCCACGATCAGATTGTAGAAACTTTATTTTCTTGTTACGATGATTTTCTACTTCACTCTGAAATTCTTTGAACTTTTCAAATGTTTTAGACTTGTGTTTCATTAAGTAGATATACCCATATCTGCTCAAATCATCTGTGAAGGTGAGAAAATAACGATACCTGCCACGAGCCTCAATATTCATTGGACCACACACATCAGTATGTATGATTTCCAACAAATCAGTTGCTTGCTCCATAGTTCCGGAGAACGGCGCTTTAGTCATCTTGCCCATGAGGCATGGTTCACAAGTACCAAGTGATTCATAATCAAGTGATTCCAGAAGTCCATCAGTATGGAGTTTTTTCATGCGCTTTACACCAATATGACCTAAACGGTAGTGCCACAAATAAGTTGCACTATCATTATCAACTCTGCATATTTTGGTTTCAACATTATGAATATGTGTATCACTACTATCGAGATTTAATAAAAATAGACCACTCTTCAAGGGTGCATGACCATAAAAGATATTACTCATATAAATAGAACAACCATTATTCTCTGATTTAAATGAATAACCGTCTCGCATCAAACAAGATCCAGATATAATGTTCATGCTCAACGCTGGCACCAAATAACAATTATTCAGGTCTAAAACTAATCCCGAAGGTAGATGTAGAGGTAGCGTGCCGACTGCGATCACATCAACTTTGGAACCATTTCCCACGCGCATTGTCACCTCGTCCTTAGCCAATCTTCGCTTAATCCATAGTCCCTATTTCGAGTTGCAAATATTAGCAATAGAACCAGTATCAAATACCCAGGTGCTACTGCGAGCATTAGTAAGGTACACATCAATAACATCTATATCACATATACCTTTGTTCACCTTGCCATCCTTCTTATCCGCCAAATACTTGGGGCAGTTCCGCTTCTAGTGACCAATCTATTTGCAGTAGAAGCACTCAGTCTCAGGCTTAGGTCCAGATTTGGATTTCTCCTCTTGAGCAGCAACTTGTTTGTTGTTCTTCTTGAAGTTCCCCTTCTTCTTCCCTTTACCCTTTTTCTTGAAACTGGTGGTCTTATTGACCATCAACACTTGATGCTCCTTCTTGATTTCTACCTCCACAGCCTTTAGCATTGCGAAGAGCTCAGGAATAGTCTTGTCCATCCCTTGCATATTATAGTTCATCACGAAGCTCTTGTAGCTTGGTGGCAGTGATTGAAGAATTCTGTCAATGACACTATCATCAGGAAGATTAACTCCCAGTTGAATCAAGTGATTATTATACCCAGACATTTTGAGTATATGTTCACTGACAGAACTATTCTCTTCCATCTTGAAGATGTAGAACTTATTGGAGACTTCATATATCTCAATCCGGGCATTTGCTTGAAATATTAACTTCAACTCCTGGAACATCTCATATGCTCCATGACGTTCAAAACATCGTTGAAGTCCCGGTTCTAAGCCGTAAAGCATGGCACACTGAACTATCGAGTAGTCGTCAGCTTTGCTTTGCCAGACGTTCTTAACGTCGTCAGTTGCATCTGCAGCAGGCCTGGCACCTAACGGTGCTTCCAGGACGTAATTCTTCTGTGCAGCAATGAGGATAATCCTCAGGTTACGGACCCAGTCCGTGTAATTGCTACCATCATCTTTCAACTTAGCTTTCTCAAGGAACGCACTAAAATTCAATGAAACAACAGCACGAGCCATCTATCTACAACAAACATAGACAAGCAAAATACTATCAGGTACTAAGTTCATGATAAATTTAAGTTCAATCAATCATATTACTAAAGAACTCCCACTTAGACAGACATCCCTCTAGTCATCTAAGTGATCACGTGATCCAAATCAACCATGTCCGATCATCACGTGAGATGGAGTAGTTTTCAATGGTGAACATCACTATGTTGATCATATCTACTATATGATTCACGTTCGACCTTTTGGTCTCAGTGTTCCGAGGCCATATCTATATATGCTAGGCTCGTCAAGTTTAACCTGAGTATTCTGCGTGTGCAACTGTTTTGCACCCATTGTATTTGAACGTAGAGCCTATCACACCCGATCATCACGTGGTGTCTCAGCACGAAGAACTTTCGCAACGGTGCATACTCAGGGAGACACTTATGCCTTGAAATTTAGTGAGAGATCATCTTATAATGCTACCGTCAATCAAAGCAAAATAAGATGCATAAATGATAAACATCACATGCAATCAATATAAGTGATATGATATGGCCATCATCATCTTGTGCTTGTGATCTCCATCTCCGAAGCACCGTCATGATCACCATCGTCACCGGCACGACACCTTGATCTCCATCGTAGCATCGTTGTTGTTTCGCCACCTATTGCTTCTACGACTATCGCTACTGCTTAGTGATAAAGTAAAGCAACTACAGGGCGTTTGCATTGCATACAATAAAGCAACAACCATATGGCTCCTGCCAGTTGCCGATAACTCGGTTACAAAACATGATCATCTCATACAATAAAATATAGCATCACGTCTTGACCATATCACATCACAACATGCCCTGCAAAAACAAGTTAGACGTCCTCTACTTTGTTGTTGCAAATTTTACGTGGCTGCTACGGGCTGAGCAAGAACCGTTCTTACCTACGCATCAAAACCACAACGATAGTTCATCAAGTTAGTGCTGTTTTAACCTTCTCAAGGACCAAGCGTAGCCACACTCTGTTCAACTAAAGTTGGAGAAACTGACACCCACCAGCCACCTGTGTGCAAAGCACGTCGGTAGAACCAGTCTCGCGAAAGCGTACGCGTAATGTCAGTCTGGGCCGCTTCATCCAACAATACCACCAAACCAAAGTATGACATGCTGGTAAGCAGTATGAGTTGTATCACCCACAACTCACTTGTGTTCTACTCGTGCATATAACATCTACGCATAAAACCAGGCTCGGATGCCAATGTTGGGGAACGTAGTAATTTCAAAAAAATTCCTACGCACACGCAAGATCATGGTGATGCATAGCAACGAGAGGGGAGAGTGTCATCCACGTACCCTCGTAGACCAAAAGTGGAAGCGTTAGAACAACGCGGTTGATGTAGTCATACATCTTCACGGCCCGACCGATCAAGCACCGAAAGCACGACACCTCCGAGTTCTAGCACACATTCAGCTTGATGACGTCCCTCGAACTCCGATCCAACCGAGTGTCGAGGGAGAGGTCCGTCAGCACAACGGCGTGGTGACGATGATGATGTTCTACCGTCGCAGGGCTTCGCCTAAGCACCGTTACAATATTATCAAGGAGGACTATGGTGGAGGGGGGAACCGCACACGGCTAAGAGATGAATGATCTGTTGTTGTGTCTCTAGAGGTGCCCCCTGCCCCCGTATATAAAGGAGCAAGGGGGAAGGGGCCGGCCGGCTAGGGAAGGAGGCGCGCCATGGGGAGTCCTACTCCCACCGGGAGTAGGACTCCCTCCTTTCCTTGTTGGACTAGGAGAAGGGGGGAAAGAGGAGGGAGAGAGAGGAAGGAAAGGGGGGGTGTCGGTGTCAAAACCGGCGGATCTCGGGTAGGGGGTCCCAATCTGTGCGTCAAGGCTAATGGTAACAAGAAGTAAGGGACACAGATGTTTACCCAAGTTCGGGCCCTCTCGATGGAGGTAAAACCCTACTTCCTGCTTGATTAATATTGATGATATGTGTAGTACAAGAGTAGATCTACCATGAGATCGTAGAGGCTAAACCCTAGGAGCTAGCCTATGATGTTATGATTGTAATTGTGATCGGCCTTCTAAGGACCAACCTCTCCGGTTTATATAGGAACCGGAGAGGGCTAGGGTTTACATGGAGTCAGTTACAAGGAAGGAAACATAATATCCGAATCACCAAGCTTGCCTTCCACGCCAGGGAAAGTCCCATCCGGACGCGGGCCGAAGTCTTGAGTCTTGTATCTTCACGCTTCAATAGTATGGACGTTGTACACAGTCTGACTGTCTAGACACCCCCTTATCCGGGACTCCCTCAGTAGCCCCTGAACCAGGCTTCAATGATGATGAGTCCGGCGTGCAGTATTGTCTTCGTTATTGCAAGGCGGGTTCCTTCTCCGAATACTCCAAAGTACCTGTTACGATGAATAGTGTCTGATCTCCAATCAATGTTGTGCTCCTCGGCTTCAGCGCCTTAGTAATGACCATCTCTACGTGTCGAGCGAATGCGAGGAGTCAAGGTATTTTTGCATTTGCCACCCTCGCTCCTCCGAGCCAACCATCTATTTGAAGGGACAGGGATTCTCAGATCCAAACCTCACTCTCCTCCCTTGAGCTAGCATCCCAGAGCGCTTCGCGAAAAGCCATTCCAACATGGCCGGACGTTGCAACTCTTCTGCTTCCCCTCCTCGCTCTAAGTCGGGGGATTGGGGAGAGTGCTCAGTTCCTCACAGCCGTTTGGTGAAGTTACAAACCCAAGGGTTTCTCCCACCGGCATTCGTGGTCCCCGTCCGAGCTGGAATAGCCACCTACGACGGAGGGGAACAAGCTGAGGGATCTCCTAACCCGTCTCTAGAGGAGCGGATATGCCTCATCTCGCATCTGCTGAGGGGCGTCGGGTTTCCTATCCACCCGTTTCTCCGCAGGCTCCTGGAGTTCTATGGCCTCCAGTTACACAATCTTACCCTAGCCTCCATTCTGCACATAGCGAGGTATGTCGCACTTTGCGAGCTGTTTTTAGGCTGCAAACCACACTTCGGATTATGGAGGAAGTTGTTCTGCCTTGTCCCCCGCACCCAGGGAGAGTCCCTATATCAGGTGGGCGGGGCCGAAGTATGGCGCATTGCCGAGACCGGATACCTGTCCGGCACTCCTGAGAAGGCACCAGAAAACTGGCCTTCAGAGTGGTTCTATATAAATGACGTTCCCCTTCCGGATCCAGTCCGGATGGGTCTCCCCAAGTTCAGCAGCGCCCCGCCGAGGGCACGCCTAAGCTGGTGTCCTCGGGGCCCTCAAGAAGTGGACACAAGGGAAATATACCTCCTGATGAACACGATAAAGTTGTTGGCCAAGTCCGGACTGACGATAGTCGAGGTCATGGCGATATGCATAAAGCGGGGAGTGCAACCGCTCCAATATCAGGGGAAGCCCATGTGGCATTTCAACGGGGAAGACGATGCCACCCGCTGCGGTCGCAAGGGTCCGGACTCCGCTGCCGCTTTGGCAAGGATATTGTCCGATTTGTACAAAGGGGAAGAACAGGAATTCCTTCACATAAAAACGTGGGACGGATTCTCCATGCACAACCCCCCAGCGTGGGTAAGTTGCCATTCTTTTCCCTGCTTCACTTACTCTAGTGTTCTCCTGCTAAGATTACTTGCATCAATGCTTTTGAGTAGGAACTGAGGAGGGCCGTAGAAGGAATCTTCAGCCCCTCCCCACAACCAGAGGACCCCGGAAGGGCCCTAGATCCGGGACTCAAAGTAGATTCGGATATTATTGTGGAGCTTGTCAACGGGGTATTTTATCAGGCGAGCTGGGATGGCGCCCTGGTGGCCATTACGGCCGACTACCCTAGACTGCTCCCCGCGCCGCGTGTAAGCTGAGCTAAAAAACCCTATCCTTCGAAGAGGACTTTCCCCAGGTATTATAATTTACCCCTGAGGCGTCGCTCTATTTGCAGAAACAACGGCCGGAGCGAGGGGTCGAGCCCCTAGGGACTTGTCAACCACGGGCGTCCGGATCGGGCAGGCTCAAGAGGAAGGCGGTGAGGGCTGACACACCACTGCAGAGATAAAGTCATAGCCTGTCCTGCTGTCATAGAATTTGAAATATGACAGCGCCCTTTGTGTCTGGCAGGAAGAGGAATAACCGGGCTATATCCGGAGACCCCACCAACCGCGCCTCCACCAGCCGGGTTCCAGAACTGGCTTCGGGGGCGGAGTTGGACACGGGGCCAACACCACATAGCTCCCCAATGAAGGGTGCAGATATGTGTTCGGCCACGAACTCCTAAGTGGAGAGCGCCATGAACCACCAGCGCCGGAGACCCATGCTCCGGCACAACATCTTTTCCGAAGAGGCTTTTAATGCCTTCAATTCGGCGGACGCATATGTCTGAGCCGCTCGAGGCGGGCTTGCCCAAGCGACAAGCCAGTATACCAAAGACATACGGGTAAGAAATTTTGATAAGTATGCCTAGCAGTAGCCCCTGAGACTTAGAATAGTTGGGACAACTGTTTGAAGGATCAATATATCCGCAGGTCCTTGTGGACAAGAATAAACACTTGGCGCGGGAGCTGGAGGCCTGCAAGGCCCAATTATCTGATGTGGTAGCCAAGTTAGAGGGATCCCGAAGGGCCCCTGCTGGTAATATTTGTCTCTATTATACACAGATGTACTAGTTAATAAATGGCTGGTGCGGTTAGTCTAACAGTAAATTCTGTAGACAATCCCGGGGTGAATCCGGAGGGCGCAGTGGGTGACGACTCGCATCTCCAACAGCAACTAAAGGCCAGCGAGCTCATCCTTACGCAGGTGACGCAAGAGAAGAACAAGCTTCATGATGCCAATATTTGTCTGGACGTGGAATTAAAGGACGTCCACGCACAACTGGCGGACTCCATGAAGGAGAACAAAAAACTTCGACGTGGCATTTATGGTAAGAGCTCAAGCGAACTGTTTAATAGTTCGGCAAGGAAGTTTATTAAAAAGATTTTTCCTTGCAGGAATGTTAACGGGTCGCCCTGAAGAGGAGATGCCCTCATCTGCCAGTGATTTGCTGCAAGAACTGTCATAGATGCACGAACGTGCCCGACAGGTGATGCATGGCGTTGCTCAGGCCCTGTGGCCATCAAGCCTTCTGCCGAATGGCATGGGGGAGCTTGCGGACCTGCTTCAAGGAGCCCAGCGGCGCCTCCGTCTGTGGAAGATATCAGCCTGCCGGTAAGGAGCAAGAGAAGCCTGGGCAATGGTGAAGACGTGCTACACCAATCTGGACCCGAACCATATGGCCGAAGTGGGACCGGCGGGGCCCGATGGGCAAGAAATTCCCGTGAGCCTGGTATATGACCAGGTAGTGTTAGCTGCTAAGTATTCTCAGCAGGATTGTAGGCTAGATAGCCTGTTAGATGGTATAGAGGAAGAATATAGTCAATCTCAGTGACTCTGTAATTTAATTGGCATAAGTAGCCTCTAGCCGGATTGAAATCATTTGTCATGGCGGACCTTTTCGCTTCAGCCCCCGGATCCTATAGTCCGGGGTGTCTCCGAATACCCGCTCGGTTATACAAAAACCGGGGTATGCGTGGAGACCAGGCATAGGGGTCATAGGTGCTTGAACAGACAAGTACCCAACTAGTTATGTTATACTGCATGGATAGCAAGAAACATCTTCCAGGGAGAATAGTTCCGTTAGGGGTTCCTTTCCCTAGGTATCCATGTGTCGATGCACATGTCCGGACTGCGCGTGATGGTGCAGGATACAAAGCTTCTGGGGTTCTTTGTTGTAACCAATGAATACATCCTTTGTTCACCGATCGAATATTCTCTTAAGGAAACTAGCTTTCGGCTTCACCCAGTCTGAGGTACACATCCGGCTCAACCGACAGTAACAATCGCAGAGGTGCTCCCCTTATGCCCTAGCCGAATTAACGGGAACGTAGGGCATAAACACAAGAGCCAGGCAACCTAGCTTGGCCACATCTTAAGTCATATCGATGCATATAATGGTGAAGAAAAGGCACATATGGAAACAGAACGCATATGTGATAGGCAAAAGGCCATTAAAGTAATTATTTCTAGCTTCTGAATAGGAAGCCCCCAGATACAGCTTGCACACATGGTACGACCGGGATAATCCGGGAATCCGCACTGTATTAAACACTTTGTGTGAAGAGAAAGAGGGTCGAGAAAGGAGAGAAACAGAGGTGGAGCATAATTAAAAAGGAGGGGTGAGGAGACGAACACTACGTTCGGCGTTAGGCATAGAATCTCCGGAGTCTAGCCGCGTTCCATGGGTTCGGCTCAAGTCTGTTATCAGATGCATTACATAGGCGGTACGCTCCTCCGGTGAGAACTTTGTCGATGACGAAGGGACCTTCCCATATGGGTTTGAGTTTGTCCTACTTCTTCTCTGGTAGGCGTAGAACGAGCTCGCCAATATTGTAAGTTTTGGCCCACACTTCTCTGCTTTGATATCGCCGAGCCTGCTGCTGATAGAATGTGGAACGGGCTTTTGCAACATCACGTTCCTCCTCCAGGGCGTCCAAGTTATCCTGCCAATCTAACTCGGCTTCCTTCTCTTCGTACATGCGTATGCGTGGCGAATCATGTATTATGTCGCAGGGTAGTACTGCTTCCGCGCCGTACACCATAAAAACGGTGTATATCCGGTGGTTCGATTCGGTGTGGTCCGCAGCCCCCAGAGTACGGAGTCAAGCTCCTCTACCCAGTGTGTATCTGATTCTATTAAAGATCGCACTAGTCTGGGTTTGATGCCACTCATAATGAGACCGTTTGCCCGTTCGACCTGGCCGATTGTTTGAGGGTGGTAGACGGAAGCGTAGTCGAGCTTAATGCCCATTTTTCCGCACCAAGTTTTCACTTCATTGGCCGTGAAATTTGAGCCATTATCAGTGATGATGCTGTGGGGGACACCGTATCGGTGTACAACCCCAGATAAGAAGTCTATTACTGGTCCGGATTCGGCCGTTTTAACTGGCTTGGCTTCATCCATTTGGTGAATTTGTCCACCATGACCAATAAGTATTTTTTCTTATGGCTTCCCCCTTTAAGAGGTCCGACCATATCCAACCCCCAGACCGCGAAGGGACAAGTTATGGGGATTGTTTGGAGAGCGGTAGGGGGCATATGACTCTGATTGGCGAAGAACTGGCAGCCAACACAACGTTGGACAAGGTCCTGCGCGTCTGCTCGGGCCGTCGGCCAATAGAAGCCTGTACGGAAGGCTTTGCTGACTAGCGCTCGAGCTACGGTGTGGTGTCCGCCCAGTCCGGCATGGATTTCAGTCAGGAGTTGCCACCCTTCCTCTTCGGAGATGCACCTTTGGAGCACTCCGGTCGCACTTTTCTTGTAGAGTTCCCCTTCGTGGACTTTGTAAGCTTTAGAGCGCCGAACTATGCAGCGTGCTTCATTTTGGTCTTCGGGGAGCTCCTGCCTATTTAGGTAGGCCAAGAAAGGCTCGGTCCACGGGGCGATTACGGCCATGATCTCGTGGGCCGAAGAAGTTATTTCGGTGGCAGAGCCTCCGATTGTGTCGGATGGTTCGCAGTATGGGGGTTTATTCGAATCCATGCTGGTATTGCCGGACTCCCCTTCCCATACCACGGATGGCTTGAACAGCCTTTCCCGGAATATATTAGGTGGGACAGGGTCGCGTTTGGCGCCGATGCGGGCGAGGACGTCCGCGGCTTGATTGTTTTCTCGAGCCACATGGTGGAATTCGAGCCCCTCGAACCGAGCTGACATTTTGAGGACGGCATTACGATAGGCCGCCATTTTTGGATCCTTGGCATCAAAGTCTCCATTTATTTGTGATATTGCGAGGTTCGAATCCCCGTGCACTTCCAGGCGTTGGATGCCCATAGAGACCGCCATCCGAAGACCATGCAACAGAGCCTCATATTCGGCTATATTGTTGGAGTCTGTGTATAATATTTGTAGGACATACTGGACCATGTCCCCGGTGGGAGACGTCAGGACCACCCCTGCTCCTAGTCCGGCCAGCATTTTGGAGCCGTCAAAGTGCATGATCCAATTGGAGTACGCGTTGTACTCTTTAGGGAGTTCGGCTTCTGTCCATTCGGTGATGAAGTCAGCCAGTACTTGAGACTTAATGGCCCATCGTGGTTTGTATATTATGTCGAACAGGAGGAGCTCGATAGCCCATTTAGCAATCCAGTCCGTAGCATCGCGGTTATTAATTATGTCGTTGAGTGGTACTTCGGAGGCGATGGTAATCGAACACTCTTGAAAGTAGTGTCTTAGCTTCCGGGATGCCATGAAGACAGCGTATGCTATTTTTTGATAGTGTGGGTATCGGGATTTGCAAGGGGTGAGGACCGTGGATACGTAATAAACCGGCTTTTGGAGCGGGAATTTGTGTCCTTCCACCTCTCGTTCGACGACGAGCACTGCGCTTACCACTTGATGTGTTGCAGCTATGTATAATAGCATAGGTTCGCCGATGTTTGGCGCTGTTAGGACTAGATTACTGGCCAATAAGGTTTTTATCTCATCGAGTCCGGGCGCGGCTGCATCCGTCCATACAAAGTGTTCGGTGCGCCGAAGGAGGCGGTAAACATGCAATGCCTTCTCTCCTAGCCTGGATATAAAGCGGCTCAAAGCGGCCAAGCATCCAGCTAGCTTCTGGATGTGCTTGAGGTCTGTTGGTATAGCCAACTGTGACAGAGCTCGGATTTTTGCTGGATTCGCTTTGATTCCTCTGTTGGAAATGATGAAGCCCAGCAGCTTCCCCGCGGGGACACGGAAAATGCATTTTTCCGGATTCAACCTGATGTCGTATGTCCGGAGGTTATCGAATGTGAGCCTCAAGTCATCTATTAGGGTTTCGACGTGTCTAGTTGTTATGACCACGTCGTCCACGTATGCTTCCACTGTTTTGCCGATTTGTTTCTCCAGGCATGTTTGAATCATGTGCTGATATGTTGCGCCGGCATTCTTGAGCCCGAAGGGCATAGTGTTGAAGCAAAAGGGTCCATATGGCATTATAAAAGCTGTTGCATCTTGGTCAGACTCTGCCATCTTTATTTGATGGTATCCGGAGTATGCATCGAGAAAACACAGCGAGTCGTGTCCAGCTATGGCATCGATAATTTGATCGATGCAAGGGAGGGGAAAGGGATCCTTGGGGCAAGCCTTGTTGAGGTCTTTGAAGTCGACGGATAAGCGCCAAGATTTGTCCTTTTTTGGTACCATTACCAAGTTCGCCAGCCAATCCGGATGTTTAATATCTCTGATGAATCCGGCCTCAAGCAGCTTGGCTAGCTCCTCCCCCATGTCTTGCTGTTTGGGTTCTGAAAACCGTCATAGGGTCTGTTTGACCGGTTTGTATCCCTTTAGTATATCGAGGCTGTGTTCGGCCAGCCGGCGTGGGATGCCTGGCATGTCCGAAGGGTGCCAGGCGAAAATGTCCCAATTCTCGCGTAAGAAATCTTGCAGTGCGGCATCCATCCCAGGGCTCAACTGTGTCCCAATGGATGTTGTCTTCGTGGGATCCGTTGGATGGACCTGGAATTTGACTATCTCGTCTGCAGGTTTAAATGAGGTGGACTTGGGTCGTTTGTCGAGTATCACGTCGTCCCTGTCCATGGTGGCCTGCAGTGTTGTTAACTCTTCGGCTGCCAGGGCTTCAGATAATGCTTCCAGGGCTAGTGCCGCGGTTTTGTTTTCGGTGTGAAGTGCGACGTCCGGATCATTGGCTAGAGTGATGATTCCGTTAGGCCCGGGCATTTTAAGCTTCATGTACCCGTAATGGGGTACGGCTTGAAAGCTTGCAAACGCGTCCTGCCCTTGAAGGGCATGGTATCCGCTGCTGAAGGGAGCCACTTGGAATGTGATTTCTTCGGACCTATAATTTTCCGGGTGCCGAATACCACATCGAGTGTGATTTTTCCCGCGCACCGCGCATCCCGCGTAGGGATGATTCCCCTGAAGGTGGTACCGCTTTGCTCAATGCGGCCTTTATCAATTTCCATTTTGTTGAGCGTTTCTTCATAGATCAAGTTTAACCCGCTTCCGCCGTCCATGAGTACTTTTGTGAGCCGGAAGCCATCCACGATTGGGCTTAGGACCAGAGTGGCCGGTGCCCGGACAGTCTGGAATCGAGGTTCGTCATTGGCATTGAAAGTTATAGCAGTGTCGTTCCAGGGGTTTATCTTTGCCACACGACAAATTTCCGCAGAGCTTCGGTGAGCTCGCTTGCGCCTGTTGTTCGAGGCGAAAATCTCAAAGACTGTTAGTACCGTATTGTGTCCGCTGGCAGGATGTGGTTTCGCTTTATGGCTTACAAGAAGATCCTCGCCACTTTTTGCCACCTGCCGGAGTATCCAACATGCCCTAAGGCTATGAGTTGGCATTGTATCCGGCGTACTGTGGAGCTTACATGGCCGTCGAGCCATTCTTCCAATACGGATCCCCGCCTGGGGTGGGCTTCGGTTTCTTGGGGATTGGATCGGACGTCCTACGAGAGTTCGTCCGTTTAGTTCGGGCGAAGGTTTTGGTGAGAGCGGTACTATCCCAAAATTCCGTTTGGGTCTTCCAAGTGCTCTCCATCGCACAGTACTTCCGTACTATGATTGCCAAGTCCACGAAGCGTACTATGTCACAGCGGCTTATAGCGTTGAGGAGCCCTTCGTCCGTGCAGTTTTTACAGAAGAGCGTGACCATGTTCTCCTCGTGGCAGTCCTTGACCTTGATAAGCGCAAGGAGGAATTTGGCCCAGTAATGATGTACCGTTTCCTGGGGCTCTTGCCTGATGCGGGAGAGACAATTTAGGTCCAGATAGGTGTTGTTAGCAGAATCCGGATTTTGATCCGATCCAACACCCAAGGGCGTGGGCGGTTCCGAGCTTAACAGCTCAGGATCCGGAATATTACCCAATTTCTTTGGCCCAATGTCCGATTCTAAGCCCGGGGTCTGGGTCATGTTTTCCTTTGAGCAGGTTTTCGGCTCGAGGAGTTCGGCAATTCGAACATAATTCATCCTCAAAGTTGAGGGACAATCCGCATGTGGTTCCTCCACTATCGCTACCTCATGGGTGGCCGGCGGGGACCTGATGTCCCTTTGGTCGGGTTTAAGCCCAATCTGGTCATAGTTCGTAGCGTCTCCCAGAGTGGCGATGCGATCCAAGAGCTCATTAAGGGAGGAGAGCTCCATTGGATCCATCTGTTCGGCGAGTTCTGAACTGACGTGAAGGTTATGATTGATGATCCGAGAGGCCATCATCGGCGCCTCCGCCGATGGGGCGGCCATGATAAAGCCGCCAAGTCGGAGCGTCTGGCCTACAGCCAGAGCCCCCTCCGAGGTGATGTCGTCCTTGATGACGAGACGAGACATCGAGCCTTGCGGCAACGTCACAGAGGAACTCTCAATGAAAGCACCAATGTCGGCGTCAAAACCGGCGAATCTCGGGTAGGGGTCCCGATCTGTGCGTCAAGGCTGATGGTAACAAGAAGTAAGGGACACAGATGTTTACCCAGGTTCGGGCCCTCTAGATGGAGGTAAAACCCTACTTCCTTCTTGATTAATATTGATGATATGGGTAGTACAAGAGTAGATCTACCACGAGATCGTAGAGGCTAAACCCTAGGAGCTAGCCTATGATGGTATGATTGTAATTGTGATCGGCCTTCTAAGGACCAACTTCTCTGGTTTATATAGGCACCGGAGAGGGCTAGGGTTTATATGGAGTCGGTTACAAGGAAGGAAACATAATATCCGGATCGCCAAGCTTGCCTTCCACACCAAGGAAAGTCCCATCCGGACACGGGCCAAAGTCTTGAGTCTTGTATCTTCACGCTTCAATAGTCCGGACGTTGTACACAGTCCGGCTGTCCGGACACCCCCTTATCCGGGACTCCCTCAGGGGGCGCTGCCCCCTCTCCTTGTCCTATTCGGACTAGGGGGGAGGGGTGCGTGGCCCTGCCCTGTCCGCCTCTCCTCTTCTCCACTAAGGCCCACTATGGCCCATTAAGCCCCCGGGGGGTTCCGGTAACCCCTCGGTACTCCGGTAAAATCCTGATTTCACCCGGAACACTTCCGATATCCAAATATAGACTTCCAATATATCATTCTTCATGTCTCGACCACTTCAAGACTCCTCGTCATGTCCGTGATCACATCCCGGACTCCGAACAACCTTCGGTACATCAAAACTCATAAACTCATAATATAACCATCATTGAAACTTTAAGCGTGCGGACCCTACGTGTTCGAGAACTATGTAGACATGACCGAGACACGTTTCCTGTCAATAACCAATAGCAGAACCTGGATGCTCATATTGGCTCCTACATATTCTACGAAGATCTTTATGGGTCAAACTGCATAACAACATACGTTGTTCCCTTTGTCATCGGTATGTTACTTGCTCGAGATTCGATCATCGGTATCTCAATACGTAGTTCAATCTCGTTACCGGCAAGTCTATTTACTCGTTATGTAATGCATCATTCTGTAAGTAACTCATTATCTACATTGCTTGCAAGGCTTATAGTGATGTGCATTACCGAGAGGGCCCAGAGATACCACTCTGACAGTCAGAGTGAAAAAACTTAATCTCGAAATACGCCAACTCAACATGTACCTTTGGAGACACCTGTAGAGCTCCTTTATAATCAACCAGTTACGTTGTGACATTTGGTAGCACACAAAGTGTTCCTCTGGTAAACGGGAGTTGCATAATCTCATAGTTGTAGGAACATGTATAAGTCATGAAGAAAGCAATAGCAACATACTAAACGATCGAGTGCTAAGCTAACGGAATGGGTCAAGTCAATCACATCATTCTCCTAATGATGTGATCCTGTTAATCAAATGATAACTCATGTCTATGGTTAGGAAACATAACCATCTTTGATTAATGAGCTAGTCAAGTAGAGGCATACTAGTGACATTATGTTTGTCTATGTATTCACGCATGTATCATGTTTCTGGTTAATACAATTCTAGCATGAGTAATAAACATTTATCATGATATAAGGAAATAAATAATAACTTTATTATTGCCTCTAGGGCATATTTTCTTCAGTTCTCATACCAAAGGTTAAATATCCTACTTCCCTAACTCAATTTCGTCCAATTAGCTTATGCAATGTCCTGTACAAAATTGCTTCAAAAGTTGTTGCTAACCATCTCAAGGAGATACTGCCAGAGATTATTTCACAAGAGCAGTTAGCTTTTGTGCCAGGGCGCATGATCACGGATAACATTATTATGGCCTATGAGTGCCTCCATTTTATGAAACGAAATAAAGTGTTGAAGCATAGGAGTTGTGCCTTGAAACTAGATATGATGAAAGCATTTGACAGAGTGGAGTGGGATTATTTGGAGGCCATAATGCTCAAGCTGGGTTACTCCGAGTTATGGGTACACAGGGTTATTAGTATGGTAAAATCAGTCTCCTTATCTATTCTTTTTAATGGAAAAAAACTTGAGGAATTTAAACCTACCAGAGGCATTCGGCAGGGAGACCCAATATCGCCCTACCTTTTCTTGTTAGCAGCGGAGGGCCTTTCAGGCCTCCTCAAATCCAGATATCAGTCGTCGCAAGTTGGTGGAATTCAGGTGGCTCCTTCGGCGCCCCCAGTTAACCACCTCTTATTTGCTGATGATAGCCTGTTGTTTTTCAAGGCAAATGGTGCAGGGGCGAGAGAGGTGTCAAACTTACTGAATTCTTACTATCAAGATTCAGGCCAAAGGATCAACAATAATAAGTCCTTGGTCCTTTTCAGTAAAGGTTGTCCAGAGTCTACTCGGCAGGAGGTCAAAGGTATACTCAATGTGCAAACTAAAACTCTAAATGAAAAGTATCTTGGCATGCCATCGGATATTGGAACTAGTAAAACTAGGGCTTTCAAGTATCTAAAGGATAGGCTTTGGGGCAAGGTGAAGGGGTGGATTGAGAAAGCAATCTTTGCTGCGGGCAAAGAGATTTTGATCAAGTTAGTGGCGCAGGTGGTTCCAGTATTTTCTATGCCATGTTTTAAGCTCCCGAGGGGGTAGTGTGAACACCTAAACAAGCTCATCCGAGAGTTCTTTGGGGGCGGGCAAAGATGGCAAGCGAAAGCCTCACTGGGTCTCTTGGCACACAATGACACAACCAAAGAAGTATGGAGGTTTGGGCTTCAGAGATCTCGAGCTCTTCAACCTTGCGTTATTAGCCCGTCAGGCATGGCGTTTGTTGATTACGCCTGACTCTCTATGTGCAAAGTTACTCAAGGCGATTTATTATCCGGAGGCGAGCTTCTTGGATGCCGCTGTGGGCTCTCACCCCTCTCAAGTATGGCGATCTTTAATTGATGGGAGAGATATGCTAACTCAAGGCTTAATAAGAAGGATAGGAGATGGGGGTTCCACGCATATTTGGTTACACAATTGGATTCCCAGAGAAACTTCAATGAAGCCAATTGCCTGCTTGTCACCGAACCCACCAACTTTGGTGGCGGAATTGATTGATATCACAACTATAACATGGTGAGCTGATATGCTTCAGCAATATTTTTTGCCGATTGATGTTGAGGCTATCAAGAATATACTGTTATGCACCATCCCCATGTCAGACTTTTGGGCTTGGCAGTATGAAAAGAAAGGATCTTCCTGAGTGAAATCAGCCTATAAACTGCTCGCAGAAACTAAGAGAAGAGGAGAGGATTTGCTTGGAGGGCGAACGTCAGTTTCAAATATGTCACAAGAGGAGAAGGGATGGAGCTCACTCTGGAATATTAGGATCCCTTCAAAAATCAAAACTTTCCTGTGGAGACTCGCTAGACAATCCTTGCCAACAGAAGATGTGAGAAAGCATAGGCATATGAGTGTTGTTGAGAACTGCCAACTGTGTGGTTGCATTGATTCCTGGAAACATTCATTAACAGAGTGCTCGATGACACGCTGTGTATGGGCTTTGGCTGATGAGGAGATAGTGGAAGTAATGGTTGATATTTGTGAACCAAGTGCGAAATACTGGTTATTCCATGCTCAGGAATCTCTATCGCAAGCACAATCTGTGGAGTTGGCAGTCACCCCTGTGGGCGATTTGGACAGCCAGGCGCAAGGCAATCCACGAAGATGTCTATCAAAGTCCGATGGCAATGCACAAGTTTGTACAACACTTCTTGACTGAGTTGGAAACAATCAACGAACTGAACCATAGGACGAGGAGGAGACCACCAGTTCGATTGGTTGCGCAGCCGAGGCCGTCTTGGATGCCCCCGCCCAACGGACATATGAAAATCAATGTAGATGTAGGCCTATCTGACATAGGTACAGCAGCAGTAGCAGTTTGCCAAGACCGTACAGGATTGTATTTGGGCTCTTCGGCTCTGGTGTTCTCAGGAGTTGCTGACCCTGCAGTGGTCGAAGCCATAGCTTGCCGCGAAGCACTTGCACTTGCAGGAGACCTCTCGCTTCAGAATTTGGTGGTGGCAAGTGATTGCAAAACGGTAGTTGATGACATACATGAAGGAGAGGGCGGTGCTTATATAACAGTCATCAAGGAGATTTCCATGCGTAGATCATCTTTTAATTCTTGTAACTTTATTTTCGAAGGTAGAGCATCGAACTTTGATGCGCACAATCTTGCCAAACACTCTTTATCACTCAATCAGGGTCGCCATCTGTGGCTCATTCACCCCATGACCCTTCTTGTATCCGGCTTAATTCCTAGCTAGATGAATAAAGTGATGGCAATTCTAAAAAAAAACAGACTCAGCCTGCTCGTGACACAAACGACAGGAAAGAGGAAACATGCATCATGGGACCCACACACAATGTATCCCCACCTTGTCTCTTCCTCCTCTCTCCCTTCCTCCTCCCAATTTCCTCGTTCTGCTCATCCCGATCCCCTGCCACCGCGTCGCTGTGCTCCTCCCGACAACCTTTTTATCCATGGCAAGAGGAGGGCGAGATGTTCTAGGGCGACGACAGGGTGTGCACCCCGAGCAGATGAGGGGGGTGCTGCTAAATAGGCATTGGACGACGGCGCATGGTGAGCGCGAGCGACGCCATGGCCGATAAGTGAGAGCGATGCGGCCGTCGACTATGATGGGTGCGATGGTGCTGCAACCGCAGTTCGCCGGGGCTGCAACCGTGGCCGGGGAAAGCTGGAATCATGGTCTGGCGAGCTGTGAGGCTCCTACATGCTGGAGAGGGCATGTGCTACAACTGCAGCCAAAAAAGCTGGAAGCACTGTCCGGCTGTGCTGGAACCATCGCCCGGTGGAGCTGCAAGGCGATGCCCTTGCTGGCTGCATGCTACAACCATGTTTTGTCAGTGCTAGATCCATAGACTAGCGGAGCTGCAACCACAATCCAGCGAAGCTATGAGGCGACGCCCCATTGGATGGAATGCATCGGTGGAAGAATAAGAGCGTGAGTTGTTTGCAAAAAAATTTGTGTTTTTTTGCTGGAAACAACATTGATTTTTGCTGGAATCAACCAGCTACTCCCTCCGTCCCAAAATAAGTGTCTTGAGCTTAGTACAAATTTGTACTAGAGCTAGTACAAAATTGAGACACTTATTTTGAGATAGAGGGAGTATTTTGTTTCAACCCGTGAGATGGTGCTGGGCAGCGACGGCAATGACCGCGTGATTTTTTGCAGCAATCCTTTTGTGTTTTGCTGGAAATAGCATTTGATTTTGCTGGAACCGGCTAGGCGATTTGCTTCAACCGGCGAGATGTGCTGGGCGGCGATTTTTGCTGGAACCATGGCTTTTGCTGCAATCTTTGTGTTTTTTGCTGGAAATAGCTTTTGATTTTGTTGGAACAAGTGAAAGCAGAGATCTTGCTGCAACTGTCCAGCGGGATCAGCGGCCACGGCGAGCTGCACCTGCGAGCCGGCGAGCGGCCACAGCGTGCTATGCCTGCGAGTCGAGGGGCGGCGACGGTGTGCCGGCGAGCGGCGCAAAGGGCTCAGGGCGACAATCAAAACACATGGAGTACGCTGGATCTGACACGAGGAAGGAGGAGATGCGCGTGGGGGATAGCTCGCTAATCGGGCGGTTAAGGATGCGCTAATCTTGTGGCTGCGCGGTGACCGGCTTAAGCCGGTCGACCGGCGCCTATCAGCCGCCTTTCCGCAAGGACATTACCTAAAACTAAAGATGATCCTAATTCCTACCATACTAAAAACACATGATCCATTAAACATGAATGTTTGGGTTTACTACTGGTGCTACCACGTGTTATAATTTTAGGTCTTCTTTGGTTCATAAGGTAGAAATATCATAAGAATGGGAAAATTATGGGAAGCTGGGTCGCATGTACCTCAATTCTTGTATGGAAATAAATGTCATTACATGCATAGAATAGGAATTTTTCCAGGCTAATGTCTTTCTTTTCCTTTGAAATGAGAAGATTGGTTCCTGTCCTAGATAGAAATAGGAACCATTTCTACAAACCAAAGGTCTCCGAAGAAATTTTTTCTTTCAAAATCCTATCATATAGAATTCCTACAAACCAAAGAAGCCTAAACATGTGTGTAAAATCATTAGTATGTCTAGAGAGAGGTAAATAGAATACATGAAAGACTCTTTTCTTACTTTTAAGCAGTGGTGGAGCTACAAAGAATTTGTTGGGCAGGCCATGCTAAAGGAGAAAGCATTAATTGTCAAAATCTAAACCATACTTCTTCAATAGGTTTTAGTGATAAGTTTTCTGAAAGAAAAAAATCTGAACCATACAAGTTACATACTTCGTTTTGAACCATACTTCTTCAATAGACTACTCATAACTTAAAAAAACTAATCTGAACCATAGAAGTTACATACTTCAGTAGTCAGTACTTGCAGTTGCAGTTGCTCGTCACTGGCTTCCCACTACTAGCTGTCTGTGCCCTGTACCATGACCATGGAATGGGGGATGGCTCGCCTGGTGGCCTGCCGCTGCTACTCGTTGCGACCGGCTGCCCCATCAGCGCTCAGTGGGCGCTGGGCGCTAGACCTTTGCTACTTCATTGGGAGAGTATAGGGGCAAATCGTGACGTTTTGGTCTAGTGGCCTTTGCTGATGGTCTGCTGTAGACTAGGCTTATGCACCTTGGGCTAGACGTGCTACGGTCATGTTTTGCCCTCGTGTAGTTTCGTCAGTGCTTTAAGGTTTTGGTAACTTTAACCTTTTCTTGGGTAGCTCAAGAACATCCTACACAAGCAAGTCTACAAGAGTATAACAATGAAAGACGCCAATTTGCATATATAAAAAGTAAAGGTTAGGAGCACGCAAACACAGGGAGGCTCGACAAAGATTTTTCCTATAGTTGGGATAGTTGGCTTTATCATACTCCACATCGATGAAGGATTCAAACCACGAAGGTTCTAGGGTCACTTAATTAAGTTTCCGATTGCAAGATCCACGAAGGAGCATCCAACCTATGTCATCGTGGCATACAACGACAAAGCGCTATCCTCACTAGTGGTAGATTGGAAGTGCATCTCCATTCCATCATAATTGTTTTGATGATTTGTGACAAATCTGTGGGAAGGATTAATGTTTTATTCATGTTATTTCAGATATAGTTATTGTATACCTGGCTTCGCTACAAGTGGAAGATCATTTGTCACCCCCACAAACAAATTTCTAGTTGTTGTCCTCCTCGAGCTCTTAGTTTGTAAATTCTACATGTTTTAGGAGTCCAGGATAACCGTATTATGAACAGGGTCACATGAAAATACTTTGGTTTGAATTCCAAGAATAGATCCTAAGCAAAGTTTCCCAAAAATCCACTCCCTAATCAATCTTTGTATGAGCTTCTCCAAGCTACGATACTTCAAAAGAATTTCTTCTAGTACTACTGAGCTAGTTAGAGTTATTCATTCACATAGAACAAGCCATGATTGACGATGCCATGCCCCTAAGGTATAGCCACAAAGGATAGAAGAGGACCAACAACCGAGAAGCTCGCTTTGGCGATATAGGGTGCATCGCCACCTTGGGGGAAAGACAAAGCCTCTACTACATATCTAGCTAGGTCCTATGTATTAGGCATGTAGCAACCAACTTGGGATTGCAAACCTAGCCAAGGCCGACTAGGTAAGGCATTGTACCCCCCCTCCCCCGCCAGACATCTCTATAACATGTCTTAGGATGTAGTCATGTGAAGCAAACACCACTATACGATCTTATGATCACGCACTTGTAGACCAATCTCTTGTAAGTGCATAGGACTATGTAGCACAATTCACGGGAAGTAAGTGTCAAACCCATAGAAAGATGAAGGAAGGCTATATTAACCCTGCAACTACATTTCACATACATAGCTACGTCCGCACACCGTAGTTTGAAAATAATATATCCTAATGGTTGCTAGGAAAACGGTAAACGATGGAACTAAACTAAGTACTACTCCCTCCGTCCGGAAATACTTGTCATAAAAATGGATACAAATGGACGTATCTAGAACTAAAATACATCTAGATACATCCATTCCTCGGACAAGTATTTCCGGACGAAGGGAGTACCAGACATAAAATAGATACTAAGCTAAAAACATTAAATTAAGTGAAGGAGAATTAATGTGATGTTTTATACAAGCAAAGGTGTCATCTAAGCATGGGTTACTAGTACTTCAATGCCGTTGAATGACGTTAATCTATCGACTACCAGTAATAGCTAGATCACTGCCATGTATTTATAGAATCATTAACTTATTTATGGTGAGTGGTTCGTCACATAATATTGTCTCTCAAGTAGTGCCTTGTGGGGACAACTCAATTTTCATGCATCACTATTGTCATATGCACGGGCGTTTCAAAAATTATGGTCGTTAGACCAGAGCAAAGGCATTAATTTCTACGGATAATGGTTACTACTAGGTAACCTATGCTTCCCTCAAGATACTAATGCATGTAACTTCAAAGGTCTATCGGATCGCATAAAATATCTATTGACTCCATGCATGCACGACCTAGGGAGTTACATGTCTCCAAGTGCACCGGTGCATTCGACATCTGCAACCACTAAATTAACACAAGGTAAATAATAACATCAAGAAAGCACACATAAATAAACGACATCTAACAAATAACATGTGTACTATATTACAACACCTGAAAGATCGAGGATGTTGCCTAGAGGGGGTGAATAGGCGCTTTAAAATAATTATGGTTTAGGCTTGAACAAATGCAGAATAAACCTAGCGGTTAATTTGTCAAGCACAAAACCTACAACAACTAGGCTCACCTATGTGCACCAAAAACTTATGCTAAGCAAGATAAACTACAAGGTGATAGCAACATATATGACAAGAAACAATATGTCTATCACAAAGTAAAGTGCATAAGTAAAGGGCTCGGGTAAGAGATAACCGAGGCACGCGAAGACGATGATGTATCCCTAAGTTCACACCCTTGTGGACGCTAATCTCTGTTTGGAGCGGTGTGGAGGCACAATGCTCCCCAAGAAGCCACTAGGGCCACCGTAATCTCCTCACGCCCTCGCACAATGCAAGATGCCGTGATTCCACTAAGGGACCCTTGAGGGCGGTCACCAAACCCGTACAAATGGCAACCCTTGGGGGCGGTCACCGAACCTGTACACTTTGGCAACCCTTGGGGGCGGTCACTGGTACCCGTCAAATTGCTCGGGGCGATCTCCACAACCTAATTGGAGACCCCGACGCTTGCCCGGAGCTTTACACCCCAATGATTGAGCTCTGAACACCACCAACTGTCTAGGGCGCCCAAGCACCCAAGAGGAACAAGCTCAAGGGTACCAAGCACCCAAGAGTAATAAGCTTGTCAACTTGTAACTTCCACGTATCACCGTGGAGAACTCAAACCTATGCACCAAATGCAATGGCAAGGGCACACGGAGTGCCCGAGTCCTTCTCTCTCAAATCCCACCAAAGCAACTAATGCTAGGGAGGAAAATGAGAGGAAGAACAAGAAGGAGAACACCAAGAACTTCAAGATCTAGATCCAAGGGGTTTCCCTCACATAGAGGAGAAAGTGATTGGTGGAAATGTGGATCTAGATCTCCTCTCTCCTTTCCCCCCAAAACTAGCAAGAATCCATGGAGGGATTGAGAGATAGCAAGCTCGAAGAAGGTCAACAATGGGGAAGAAGACCCCATTTTATAGGGGGGAGAAAAATCCAACCATTATCCCCATTCTCAGCCCGCAGCGAGCGGTACTACCGCTCTAGGGAGTGGTACTACTGCTGGCCGCAGCGGTACTGCCGCTCGGCCCAGCGGTACTACTGCTGGGACCTTGCACAACGCCTAAGGGAGAAGGAACAGAGGAGAGGGCCACTAAGCGGCACTAGCAGCGATAGTATGGGCGGTACTACCACTCACAAGTGGTACTACCGCTCCTACTGCCGCTGAACCCGACACGAGACACGCAGGTCTCGAGTCGAGGCGGTACTGGCACGGAACCGGAGCTGTACTACCGCTTGTGGCCATGGGCGGTACTACCGCTGTGAAGCAGCGGTACTACCGCTTGTTACTATAAGCGGTACTGCCGCTCTGACCCAGCGGTACTACCGCTGGCGCCTCCCTTAAGTTACTTCCAAGCAAAATAGATGCACAGGAAAACCTGAACTGCCACAATTTCTGCAAATGAGCTTAGAATTTAGCAAACTCAAGCTTGTTGGATAGAAGACGACATATACTATCCAACAGCAAAGATATAATAGAGTAAAAACTCCAACAGAGAAGAACCGGCATAACCTCCAACATTGAAAACATCATAGAAGATGCAAGTGAACTCCGATTTCGATGAACTCGAGCTTGTCATCAAGATGACCATAAGATCAAAGACTCACAAAGAGAAGAACCAAACAAGTACCAATAAATATGATGCAAGGATGCAATGGTTTGAGCTCTCTACGAGCGATACGATCAAGATACTCATCAAGAGCCCCCCTTGATAGTACGGCAATCGATCCTATAACCCGGTCTCCCACAACTACCATGAGACTGGTAAAACCTATCAAGGGAAAACCTTTGCCTTGCATATAGTCCACTTGAGCTAGATGATGATGATCTTGACTCCCTCAAGTTGGACCACCTTTCTTGATTGCGTTGGCTCGATGAAGACTAGTTGATTGCTCCCCCATACTCCACTATGGGTGAGCCACTCTTTGGCACATCTTCACAAGTCCATTGACACCATATGGATGGCAAGCTTCAAGGATGATCTCTTTGTGATGCTCCACTTGAACTTGCACACCACAATCTTGATGACGATCACCACTTGATGTCATCCTCCATGGGTTGTATGAGGTCTTCCTCTTGATGCAAACCCATGGAAACAAACCTAACCCCACATATAACTCACACGTAGATCATGGGTTAGTACACAAAGCATAATGGACAATGCTTACCATACCATGGGATCACTTGATCCTTCTCAGTACATCTTCTATGCTTTTTGTGTTGATCAACTTGATACACTCTTTGACTTAGTCTTGATCAACCTTGAATCTTTACAACTCTCTTCATTTGGATGATGTCTTGAAGGTAAACATGAATGATCACACACTCTTCTTCTTCAATACATGTTTGCAATAAGCTCAACACTCACATGACCAATCTTTGGATAATTCCTTAAGGACACCTTGGTCATCACAAACTCTCCTTGAAACCAACAAATGGACTCCATGAAAAGCCTATGGACAAACCATGACCAATCTTTGGATAATTCCTTAATAGCACCTAGGTCATCACAAACTCTCCTTGAAACCAACAAATGGACTCCAAGAAAAGCCTATGGACAAACCCTTCAAATATAACTCAAGGCAATCATTGTCCATAGAGATTATCGTCAATTACCAAAACCAAACATGGGGCACCGCATGTTCTTTCAACACCTATAGCCAACAAATTACTCAAATAACATCAATGATAACGGGGTTCAAGAGTGATTACAATCCATTAGGGAGAACGTGATAGGGAAGGAAGAAGGAGTGGTGGTGATGAAGTTGGTGGCGTGGCAGCGGTGGCAAAGGCTCCTTCGACGGCTTCCTTCCCGATCTTTGAGGTTGCAAAGGATGGAGTTCGAACTTGGTAAATCCCCTTAATGCTTCTTAACATCATGTGAATGATGGGTTGAACTTGTGAGAGATGAGATGCATGATGATGGATGATCGATGATGATGGCCAATGGCTAGAGTTGAAGGGGTATAAATAGCTGCCTCCACGAGTCTCCACCATGGATGTATCTTCTCTCATTTGACCCATGTGATGTAGATGAGCCTAAACCTCTCCCAATACCTTCCTTGATGTCCAAGAATCGCATAGGAACAAACTGGGGTGAAATCCACAAGTAGAGAAACCACAATAGGTTGAGATAATTAGTGGCATCAACCATAAACAGTATGTCGCTGGTAATTTAGCAAAATACCAGCAGCGTGCAGCATAAAGAGGGTGCTACAACTAAGACTCTATTAGTGGTGTCCCTTTTAGGCGGACCGCCACTAGTTTGCGAGACCCTGTTGTCTGAGCGTCCAAGGATAACTAGCGGCATCTAGGTGAGTCATATGCCACTCTTACTGCTTTCACATAGTCTGGGCCCACCTGTGGGGTCGACATACTAATGGCGTTGGGCATTTCTCCCATGCCACTAGTTTTTTGAGCACTAGTGGCATGTGTTGTTGTTTAGCTAGCGGTGCTAGAGATCCTGGGCCCGACATGCCGATGTTCACTTTTGCTGCCCCTTTATTGGTGGTGTTGGATATAGTGCCACAGCCACAACCGTTTTGACTATTGGTGGCGAAGAATTTTCTTCGGAGGCCACTAATATATAGAATCAACCCGGGCTCACCCAACATGCACAGAGCATCACGTGAGATGGCGCACTAGGGCGGGTCTGAAAACACGAAAGAAGGTGACCCGGGTCACGATTGTGGCGCATGCGTCATGGAACTCGGGAGAAAGCGGCCGGGCGCGGATGGGCAACGCAGATTGGATGGTCGGGAGCGTGCTAGGGATCCATCGGCACGAGGAGCATGGAAATAGATGACACGGAGGGCACTCTCACATGCTAAAGCCCCTAGTAGGTGGGTACTTAATATGTCTCCAACGTATCTATAATTTTTGATTGCTTCGTGCTATTATATTACCAATCTTGGATGCTTTATATGCATTTTTATGCTATTTTATATCATTTTGGGAACTAACCTATTAACCCAATGCCTAGTGCCAGTTGTTATTTTCTGCTTGTTTTTGGTTTTCCAGATAATCAGTACCAAATGGAGTCCAAATGCTACGAAACTTTTTGACGATGTTTTTTCTGGACATAAGAGACCCTAGAAGTTTCAAGAGGATACCAGAGGACGAACGAGGAGACGACAAGGCAATAGGGCGCGCCCTATTACCTTGAGGGCCCCTCAAGGCCACATCTAACCTAATTCCACTTCTATAAATTCTCAAATATTGGGAAACCCCCAGAGAGCCACCTGAAACACTTTTTCCGCTGCCGCTAGCTTATGTTCTTCCACGATCCCATCTGGAGGCCTTTTCAGGTACTCTGCCAAAGGGGGGGGGGTCAATAACGGAAGGCTTCTACATCATCCTTGCTGCCTTCTGATGATGCGTGGGTAGTGAACCACACACCTAGGGGTCCACAGCTAGTAGCTAGATGGCTTCTTCTCTCTCTTTGGTCTTCAACACCATGTTCTGCTTGATCGTCTTGGAGTTCTATCCAATGTAATATTCTTTTGCGGTGTGTTTGTTGGGGTCCGATGAACTGTGGGTTTATGATCAGATTATTCATTGAAAGTAATTGAGTCTTTTCTGAACTTTATTATTCATGATTGTTATAGCTTTGTATTTCTCTCCGATCTATCCATTTCGGTTTGCCCAACTAGATTGATTTATCTTCAGTGGGAGAGGTGCTTTGTAATGGTTTCAATCTTGTGGTGCTCTATATCCTAGTGACATAATAGGGGACAAGACATGTATTTGTATTCTTGCCATTAAGGATAAAACGAGGGGCTTATTCATATTGATTGGGTTTACTTTTTCTACATCAAGTCATCTTGCTTAAGGCGTTACTCCATTTTTCATGAACTTAATACCATAGATGCATGATCTATAGCAGTCGGTTGGTGGAGTAGTAGTAGTAGTAGATCCACGCAGGAGTCGGTCTACTTGTCTCGGATATGATGCCTATATACATGATCATTTCCATGAATACGTCATAACTATGCGCTTCTCTATCAATTTCCCAATAGTAATTTGTTCACCAAGCGTATGCTATGTGTTCGAGAGAGCAGTCTCTAGTGAAAACTCTGGCCCCCGGGTCTACTTTAATCATATTATAAAAAACAAAAATACTTTGCTGCAATTTATTTACTTTTGTTTTACTTTGCCATATACCCATCTACCTATACAAGATTTATTCCTTGCAAGTAACGAGTTCAAGGGGATTGACAACCCTCTTGCCCGCGTTGGGTGCAAGTATTTGCTTTTGTGTGTGCAGGTGCTAAAGACAGTAATTTGTGTGGTTCTCCTATTGGTTCGACAACCTTGGTTCTCACCGAGGAAATACTTATCTCTACTATGTTGCATCTCGTATCTTCTTCGGGGAAAATCCCAACGCAACTCACAAGCAGTAGTACTCTAGCATCAAATGAAAACAACCGTCGGACACCATCGGTCTCCTGCCACCCTTGCTTACTTTGAGCATGTAATAATAGATGTCTGGGTAAAAAATGCATGGACCGCTCACACCTGCCAGAAGGAGTATCGAGAAGAATCTCATGGAACCCCTTCCATTCGAGGGGAGCGAAGCGAGAGGAAGCTGGTGTGCTTTGGCAAGAACAAAAGGATATGGCAGACAGTACCAAATAGCCGATCACATGACACACTTTTATGTAAGCACCAGGATGGGGAACCAACATTACATGTCCCATCTCAAGTCATCCCACTGAGCACAGAGTGAACAACCAGCCATCCGATCACACTCAGTGCAAAAAAATGCCCTCCTCAGCCATCAGAACTGGCCGCCCAAAATTCCCCTAGCAGACGCATGGTCGTGTTGGAAATATGACCTACAAGCAATGATAAATTGGTTATTATCATATTTCCCGTTCATGATAAATTTTTATTATTCATGCTAGAATTGTATCGACCGGAAACTTAAATACATGTGTGAATACATAAACTACACCGTGTCCCTAGTAAGCCTCTACTAGACTAGCTCGTTGATCAAAGATGGTTACGGTTTTCTGACCATAGACATGAGTTGTCATTTGATAACGGGATCACATCATTAGGAGAATGATCTGATGGACAGACCCAACCGTAAGCTTAGCATCAGATTGTTTAGTTATTTCTTATAGCTTCCTTCATGTCAAGTATCTATTCCTTCAACCATGAGATCATTCTACTCCCGGATATTGGAGGAATGCCTTGTGTGCTATCAAATGTCACTTCATAACTAGGTGATCATAAAGGTGCTCTACAGGTATTTCCGAAGGTGTCTGTTGAGTTGCATGGATCGAGACTGGGATTTGTCACTCCATGTGATAGAGAGATATCTTTGGGCCCTCTCGGTAATACAACATCATAAGAAGCTTCATGTGACTAATGGGTTTAGTCATGGGATCTTGTATTACGAAACGAGTAAAGAGACTAGATATGGAGATACCGATGATCGAATCTCGGGCAAGTAACATATCGCCGGACAAAGGGAATTGAATACGGGATTGACTGAATCCTTGACAACGTGGTTCAACCGATGAAGATCTTCATAGAATATGTAGGAACCAATATGAGCATCCAGGTTCCGCTGTTGGTTATTGGCCAGAGAGGAGTCTCGGTCATGTCTGCATAGTTCTCGAACCCGCAGGGTCGCACGCTAAAGGTTTGATGTCGCTAGGGTAGTATTGAGATCATAATAGTGGAAAATCTGAAGGTTGTTCAAAGTCCCCGATGGGATCCGGGACATCATGAGGAGCTCCAGAATGGTCCATAGGTAAATATTTATATATGGAAAGTCCTATTTTGGGTTCAAGAAAAAGATCGTTTTTTCGGTATTGTACCGGGAAGGTTCTAGAAGGTTCCGGGGGTTCCACCGCGGGGCCTAACGACCTAGGAAGGGATCACATGGACCGAGGGGTGGGGCTACAGCCCACATAGACTGGCTGCCCCATTCCCCAAGGAACATGTTGTTTAAATCTAGAGATAAGGTCTTATTTCTAAATATAAAGGGTTGAATCTAGAGATAAGATGTTATCTCCATGTTTAAAGGGATTTTAACCTTGTGGTAGGCCCTAGATGGGTTCTGGAAGCCCTCCCCTACCCCCTATATAGATGGGGGATGCGCATGGGGGAAACCACCCCTTCACCCTGTCCCGTTCCCGCTCCCAATTCCTCACACGTCCCTCAGGTACGCGCTTGGCGAAGCCCTGCTGGAATTCCGCTGCCACCACCTCGCCATTGGCTAGTTCCAATCTCATCTACACCTCTCCTTCGCTTGCTAGATCAAGAAGGAGAGGATGCTACCGAGCCGTACGTGTGCTAAGCTCGGAGGTGTCGTTCGTTCGGTGCAGATCGGTTTGGATCGTGATTGGATCGCGAAGAGTACGACTACATCAACCACGTTATATACGCTTCCGCTTTCAGTCTACAAGGGTATGTAGACACACTAACCACTCGTAGCTATGTATCTCCTAGATAGGATCTTGGGTGTTTTGTAGGAGTTTTTTTTGATTTTCATGCTTCGTTCGCCATCAGTGGCATTATGAGCTAGGTCTATGTGTAGATGTATATGCACGAGTAGAACACAAAGTAGTTGTGGGCGTTAACATTCAAATTTCTTACCTCCCTTGTCTTATTTGGATTCGGAAGTACTGTGGGATGAAGCATCACGGACCAACCTTGAAGGAAATATGCCCTAGAGGCAATAATAAAGTTATTATTTATTTCCTTATATCATGATAAATGTTTATTATTCATGCTAGAATTTTATTAACCGGAAACATAATACATGTGTGAATACATAGACAAACATAGTGTCACTAGTATGCCTCTACTTGACTAGCTCGTTAATCAAAGATGGTTAAGTTTCCTAACCATAGACATGAGTTGTCATTTGATTAACGGGATCACATCATTAGGAGAATAATGTGATTGACTTGACCCATTCCGTTAGCTTAGCACTTGATCGTTTAGTATGTTGCTATTGCTTTCTTCATGACTTATACATGTTCCTATGACTATGAGATTATGCAACTCCCGTTTACCGAAGGAACACTTTGTGGGCTACCAAACATCACAACGTAACTGGGTGATTATAAAGGAGCTCTACAGGTGTCTCCGAAGGTACATGTTGGGTTGGCGTATTTCGAGATTGGGATTTGTCACTCCGATTGTCGGAGAGGTATATCTGGGCCCTCTCACTAATGCACATCACTATAAGCCTTGCAAGCAATGTAGCTAATGAGTTAGTTACGGAATGATGCATTACGTAACGAGTAAAGAGACTTGCCGGTAACGAGATTGAACTAGGTATTGGATACCGACGATCGAATCTCGGGCAAGTAACATACCGATGACAAAGGGAACAACGTATGTTGTTATGCGGTTTGATCAATAAAGATCTTCGTAGATTATGTGGGAGCCATTATAAGCATCCAGGTTCCGCTATTGGTTATTGAACGGAAACGTGTCTCGGTCATGTCTACATTGTTCTCGAACCCGTAGGGTCCGCACGCTTAAGGTTTCGATGACAGTTATATTATGAGTTTATGAGTTTTGATGTACCGAAGGAGTTCGGAGTCTCGGATGAGATCGGGGACATGACGAGGAGTCTCGAAATGGTCGAGACGTAAAAATCGATATATTGGACGACTATATTCGGAGTTCGGAAAGGTTCCGAGTGATTCGGGTATTTTTCGGAGTACCGGAGAGTTACGGGAATTTGCCGGGGAGTATATGGACCTTATTGGGCCATACAGGAATAGAGGAGAGAGGCCAAAAGGAAGGAGGCATGCGCCCCCCCTCTGGTCCGAATTGGACAAGGGGCGCAACCCTCTTTTCCTTCTTCCTCTCCCCCTCTTTCCCCTTCTCCTACTCCAACAAGGAAGGAAGGAGTCCTACTCCCAGTGGGAGTAGGACTCCCCTTGGCGCGCCACCTCCTAGGCCGGCCACCCCCTCCCCCCTTACTCCTTTATATACGGGGGCAGGGGCACCTCTAGAGATAACAACAATTGATCCCTTGGATCTCTTAGCCGTGTGCGGTGCCCCCCTCCACCATAATCCACCTCGATAATATCATAGCGGTGATTAGGCGAAGCCCTGCGTCGGTAGAACATCAAGATCATCAACACGTCGTCGTGCTGACGGAACTCTCCCTCGACACTCGGCTGGATCGGAGTTCGAGGGACGTCATCGAGCTGAACGTGTGCTAGAACTCGGAGGTGCCGTAGTTTCGGTGCTTGATCGGTCGGGCCGTGAAGACGTACGACTACATCAACCGTGTTGTTCTAACGCTTCCGCTTTCGGTCTACGAGGGTACGTGGACACACTCTCCCCTCTCGTTGCTATGCATCACCATGATCTTGCGTGTACGTAGGAAATTTTTTAAAATTACTACATTTCCCAACAGTGGCATCCGAGCCTAGGTTTTATGCGTAGATGTTATATGCACAAGTAGAACACAAGTGAGTTGTGGGCGATACAAGTCATACTGCTTACCAGCATGTCATACTTTGGTTCGGCGATATTGTTGGATGAAGCGGCCCGGACCGACATTACGCGTACGCTTACGCGAGACTGGTTCTACCGACGTGCTTCGCACACAGGTGGCTGGCGGGTGTCTGTTTCTCCAACTTTAGTTGAATCGAGTGTGGCTACGCCCGGTTCTTGCGAAGGTTAAAACAACACTAACTTGATGAACTATCGTTGTGGTTTTGATGCGTAGGTAAGAACAGTTCTTGCTCAGCCCGTAGCAGCCACGTAAAATTTGCAACAACAAAGTAGAGGACGTCTAACTTGTTTTTGCAGGGCATGTTGTGATGTGATATGGTCAAGACATGATGCTATATTTTATTGTATAAGATGATCATGTTTTGTACCCGAAGTTATCGGCAACTGGCAGGAGCCATATGGTTGTCGCTTTATTGTATGAAATGCAAACGCCCTGTAATTGCTTTACTTTATCACTAAGCGGTAGCGATAGTCGTAGAAGCAATAGATGGTGTAACGATGATGATGCTACGATGGAGATCAAGGTGTCGTGCTGGTGACGATGGTGATCACGATGGTGCTTCGGAGATGGAGATCACAAGCACAAGATGATGATGGCCATATCATATCACTTATATTGATTGCATGTGATGTTTATCCTTTATGCATCTTATCTTGCTTTGATTGACGGTAGCATTTTAAGATGATCTGTCACTAAATTATCAAGAAGTGTTCTCCCTGAGTATGCACCGTTGCGAAACTTCTTCGTGCTAAGACACCACGTGATGATCGGGTGTGATAGGCTCTACGTTCAAATACAACGGGTGCAAAACAGTTGCACACGCGGAATACTCAGGTTAAACTTGACGAGCCTAGCATATACAGATATGGCCTCGGAACACGGAGACCGAAAGGTCGAACGTGAATCATATAGTAGATATGATCAACATAGTGATGTTCACCATTGAAAACTACTCCATCTCACGTGATGATCGGACATGGTTTAGTTGATTTGGATCACGTGATCACTTAGATGACTAGAGAGATGTCTCTCTAAGTGGGAGTTCTTAAGTAATATGATTAATTGAACTTAAATTTATCATGAACTTAGTCCTGGTTGTATTTTGCAAATTATGTTGTAGATCAATAGCTCGCGTTATTGCTTTCATATGTTTATTTTGATATGTTCCTAGAGAAATTTGTGTTGAAAGATGTTAGTAGCAATGATGCGGATTGGATCCGTGATCTGAGGTTTATCCTCATTGCTGCACAGAAGAATTGTGTTCTTGATGCACCGCTAGGTGACAGACCTATTGCAGGAGCAGATGCAGACGTTATGAACGTTTGGCTAGCTCAATATGATGACTACTTGATAGTTTAGTGCACCATGCTTAACGGCTTAGAATCGGGACTTCAAAGACGTTTTGAACGTCATGGACCATATGAGATGTTCCAGGAGTTGAAGACAATATTTCAAGAAAATACCCGAGTTGAGAGTTATGAAGTCTCCAACAAGTTCTATAGCTAAAAGATGGAGTAGAATCGCTCAACTAGTGAGCATGTGCTCAGATTGTCTGGGTACTTCAATCGCTTGAATCAAGTGGGAGTAGATAAGATAGTGATTGACAGAATTCTCTAGTCACCATCACTAAGTTACTAGAACTTTGTGATGAACTATAGTATGCAAGGGATGACAAAAACGATTCCTGAGCTCTTCGTGATGTTGAAATCGACGAAGATAGAAATCAAGAAAGAGCATCAAGTGTTGATGATTGACAAGACCGCTAGTTTCAAAAGAGGGGCAAAGGGAAAGAAAGGGAACTTCAACTGGAAAGACAAGCAAGTTGTCACTCCCACGAAGAAGCCCAAAGCTGGACCAAAGCCTGAAACTGAGTGCTTACACTACAAAGGAAATGGTCACTGGAAGTGGAAATGCCCTGAATATTTAATGGATAAGAAGGATGGCAAAGTGAACAAGGGTATATTTGATATACAGGTTATTGATGTGTACCTTACTAGTGTTTATAGTGGCCCCTGAGTATTTGATACTTGTTCGGTTGCTAAAAATTAGTAACACGAAACATGAGTTACAGAATAAACAGAGACTAGTTGAAGGGGAAGTGACGATGAGTGTTGGAAGTGGTTCCAAGATTGATATGATCATCATCGCACACTCCCTATACTTTCGGGATTAGTGTTGAACCTAAATAAATGTTATTTGGCATTTGCGTTGAGCATGAATATGATTTGATCATGTTTATTGCAATATAGTTATTCATTTAAAATCAGAGAATAATTGTTGTTCTATTTAAATGAATAAAACCTTTGATGGTCATACACCCAATGAAAATAGTTTGTTGGATCTTGATCGTAGTGATACACATATTCATAATATTGATTCCAAAAGATGCAAAGTTGATAATGATAGTGCAACTTATTTGTGGCACTGCCGTTTGGGTCATGTCGGTGTCAAAACCGGCGGATCTCGGGTAGGGGGTCCCGAACTGTGCGTCTAGGCGGATGGTAACAGGAGACAAGGGACACAATGTTTTTACCCAGGTTCGGGCCCTCTCGATGGAGGTAAAACCCTACTCCCGCTTGATTAATATTGATGATATGGGTAGTACAAGAGTAGATCTACCACGAGATCAAAGAGGCTAAACCCTAGAAGCTAGCCTATGGTATGATTGTTGTTCGTCCTACGGACTAAAACCCTCCGGTTTATATAGACACCGAAGAGGGTTAGGGTTACACAGAGTCGGTTACAATGGTAGGAGATCTACATGTCCGTATTGCCAAGCTTGCCTTCCACGCCAAGGAAAGTCCCATCCGGACACGAGACGAAGTCTTCAATCTTGTATCTTCATAGTCTAGGAGTCCGACCAATGGTGATAGTCCGGCCATCCGGACACCCCCTAATCCAGGACTCCCTCAGTAGCCCCTGAACCAGGCTTCAACGACGATGAGTCCGGTGCGCTTATTGTCTTCGGCATTGCAAGGCGGGTTCCTCCTCCGAATACTTCGTAGAAGATTTTGAACACAAGGATAGTGTCCGGCTGTAACACCCACGATGCAGCTATATCTCCCACGTGTCGAAGCAGGACTTAGAGGCATAATCGCCTGACTCCCATCATTGCGTTCCGGATTCTGACGTGTTGGCGGAGCCATCCTGAAGAGGGTGACATCCGTTAGCATCTTGATAGACAGATAGACAAGTTGAATCAACGGATAGAAATTGCAACATATAGTCTTCACAATAAACATTCGAATAAGGATGAACGAATGAATTCCAAAGTAAACATCACACGTCCATTAAGGTGAGAAGCCACTTGATAAGAGATTGATGAATGAAATAAACAAGGTACAACTGGAACAAATAAGTGGTAAGGATTACCCAATCACAAACCAAATATCTGCGGAAGAAATGCTAGAGCTACTTGAATACCACCTATAAACTCCCGAAACTTTCCGGTTATGCAATCAGGTGTTGGGGATACAGGGGAAGCAATATATCTCACCCAAACTAACAATCCCTACATCCAGCTGTATCCATCCGTCAACACATAACCAAGAAACCTTCGAAAATCATGTACCTCAACCTTCGAAAAGCATCCATTATACGAGTTATGGCAATACTCCCGAGCTTGCCCCAGTACTGGGTTATCGGGGTTATCTCACCAACAACTGTACAAAAGAGATTTTTGATGTCGGCAAAGCTCAGGTATTCCAGAACTACAACAATAAAATTGTGACGACAACACCTCGGAGCTCAACTCCCCGGGACACTGCCACAACCCCTAAATGTCAGGAGGCACCAAGAACAATGTTCTCATCACAAAACCATCGGAACGATTCCAAGATACCCGCGTGATCCTAAATTTTTTTAGTGAAATTTGAGAAGAGGAAAGTCAAAACATCTGTGTCAGGAGACCTCACCAGAGCGACGAAGGGACTGAGGAGTAAAAAGAATCCTACTCTCCGATATATATAATCCTAAGACTCAAAACATTTTTGTTCTAGACTCAACATCGCCAGCAAACAATCAAGCAGGGGGCTCCTAAGTCGGGGATGGCTCTGATTACCAACTTGTAACACCCACGATGCGGCTATATCTCCCACGTGTCGAAGCACGACTTAGAGGCATAACCGCATGGTGGTTTTGTCGCAAGAAGGGTCATCTTCACACAATCCCATGTAATGAACAAGAATGGGATAAAGAGAGTTGGCTTACAATCGCCACTTCACACAATACATAATTAAGATCATACATCATTCAAATACACTCATAGACCGGCTACGGTCAAATTCAAATGAAAAGAAGACAACCCCAATGCTAGATCCCCGATCGCCCCGACTGGGCTCCACTACTGATCATCTGGAAACGATACATAGTAACGACCAAGGGCCTCATCAAATTCCCACTTCAGCTCAGTTGCGCCATCTGCGCTGGTATCCTTGGCACCTGCATCTATTTTGGTAGAATCTGTGAGCCACGGGGACTCAGCAATCTCACACCCACGAGATCAAGACTATTTAAGCTCATAGGTAGGAAAAGGGGTAATATGGTGGAGCTGCGGCAAGCACTAAGCATATATGGTGGCTAACATACGCAAGTGAGAGCGAGAAGAGAAGCAACACAATGGTCGAGAAGCTAGAAGTGATCAAGAAGTGATCCTGAAACTACTTACATCAAGCATAACTCAAACCGTGTTCACTTCCCGGACTCCGCCGAGAAGAGACCATCACGGCTACACACACGGTTGATGCATTTTAATGAAGTCAAGTGTCAAGTTATCTACAACCGGACATTAACAAATTCCCATCTGCCTCATAACCGCGGGCACGGCTTTCGAAAGATAATATACCCTGCAGGGGTGTCCCAACTTAGCCCATCATAAGCTCTCACGGTCAACGAAGGATAAACCTTCTCCCGGGAAGACCCGATCAGTCTCGGAATCCTGGTTCGCAAAACATTTCGACAATGGTAAAACAAGACCAGCAAAGCCGCCCGAAGTGCCGACAAATCCCGATAGGAGCTGCACATATCTCGTTCTCAGGGCACACCGGATGAGCCAGACGTCGGGTTGGCATAGACCCTGGTTGCCCAAGGGGCGCCGAACATCGCTCAGGTTGGACCAACACTCGAAGGAGCACTGGCCC
>NC_041383.1:417812938-417815082 GCF_002162155.2 Triticum dicoccoides
AGGGGGTCCCATAAATCACCCAACCGTGTAAGGAACGCAAAATCAAGGAACATAACACCGGTATGACGGAAACTAGGGTGGCAAGAGTGGAACAAGTCACCAGGCATAAGGCCGAGCCTTCCACCCTTTACCAAGTATATAAGGTGCATTAATTAAACAGGAGATATTGTGATATCCCAAAATATCCATGTTCCGACCAGGAACAAACTTCATCTTCACCTGCAACTAACAATGCTATAAGAGGGGCTGAGCAAAAGCAGTGACATAGCCAATCAACGGTTGCTAGGACAGGATGGTTAGAGGTTTGACATGGCAATAGGTAGGCATGGTAAACAATGGCATGTAGATCTAACATAGCGATAGAGCGAGTACTAGCAAGCAGAGATAGAAGTGATATCGAAGGTATGATCATCTTGCCTGCAAGGTTCTCAGAGTTGTCGAAGGCTTGATCCTCGTAAGCGTTCTCAACAGGTTCCTCGTGCACGTACTCGTCTCCCGGCTCTACCAAAAGCAAGAACACAAGCAAAGGAACCACAATAAATCACGGTGCAATGCACAAGCAACATGATGCAATACATGTCATGATATGCGAGATGTGATATGCAATGCATATGCGTGCTTCGGGAGGAAAAATGATGAACAAGGCATCAACTTGGCAAACCAAGTATGCCACTGGAAAGATGAGATGATTTCGGTTGAAATCGATATAAAGATCATCGGGAACGGATGCACGGTTTGCAAATGGCAAGCAAAATAAGAATGGCACAAAGCTGCGATTAACAGCACAATGCTACTTAGCATGCAACAAGAAACTATGCTACAGCACCCCAACATAAAAACAAAACATATGGCAGTGATCTACAGGAGATTCTTAAAAAAAAAGGAACACTGAGCTACGGCTAAATCACATCATAACAGGTTCAAACAAGCATGGTGAAAGTGCAAAAAAATATCAGGTTGGACATGGCATAAACAGCATCACGAAGCAATGTTCAGAGCAGGTTATCAACATGCTACAGGAACTTATAATAGAAAAATACATGAATCTACTCAAAGAATAGATCAAAAGTCCCTTACTGACCATAAGCCAAAAAGGATCAGAAAATATGATGGCACCCACGTAAACATAGCAAGTTTTGTTAACAGATTCAGCAAACAAAGCATGGCATTGACATAATTATGAAGGCACCTTCGTGAGCTCGATGCACTCACTACAGAGCATCTCATGATAAACTAAGCATACATCCATCAAGAAGACATGGCATAGAAGCTATACATGGCAAGAACAACACCATAGCATACCGGGACCAACTACAACAACCTTGGTCAAATTGAATAACATGTAAACAATCTGCCAGGAAACATTTTGAAGCAAAAGTAGAGCTCGAAAATGACATGCTAGACTACTCCATAATTGCAACCAGGACCATGGATGGATAGAGCATAACCATATGTTCAAAACACCCTTACTGAAGTATCTCAAATTATGCATGGATTCTCTGTACCAACATGTTTACATGGCATCAAAATTACAACAGAACAGGGACTAAAATCAGCAATATCACGAAGCCTAATTTGCATGCTTGTGCTAGTCACCACATTAATCACAAAAATACATGGTAAGCACCTCTGTAAAGAAGACATAGTATAGTTCAAAACACATTTAGGGATCAAGTCCATAGGATGCACACATCAATCATGGCAAAAATGACAAAAGTGCTCGTTCTAATAAGATTCTGAAACTAACATTATGAAGCCCTCTTCCAACAGCATTTCGGGCATCAAGATGAGCTCAAATGAAAATGATGCAATGAGATGAAATGATGTACTCTTTGAGGCGAACGATTCGGTATGCTACACGCCCAAAACGGAGCCACGGCTGCAAAGTTGTGGGGTGATAAACATGCGACAAAATTATGACAGATTAAGGACTTAGTGGAAAACCGGGGCTCGGGGAAAGTCAACCTTCCGCGATTTTAGATCTCAGATCTCGCGAGATCACCGGAGCTCGTCGCCGGAGCTCAAGAGGGGGAGGGCGCCGGCCGGAGGAGGGCGCCAGAGAGGGAGAGGCCGACCGGATCTGGGCGCGCCGGCCTGGGTCCAGAGGAGGAGGGCGCGGGCGGCGACGGGAACGGGCGGCGGCG
>NC_041383.1:417815398-417860005 GCF_002162155.2 Triticum dicoccoides
GGGACGGCGACAGGCTTGGGAGGGTCCCGCACGGGCCTCGCGGGCCCGCGGGGTCGGCGGCAATCTGGGGACCGGCCCGGGGCACGTGGCGGCCGCTGATTGGCCGCGCGGTCGGCGGCGGACGTGTCTGGCACCGGCGGATGATGTCCGGCGCGCGGAGAGGGGATTTTTCTAGGGTTAGGGTGGAGTGATTCGAAAATTTCGGGGGAGGGGTGTTTTTATAGGTAGAAGGAGCTAGGAGTGTCCAAATGAGGTGCGGTTTTCGCCCACACGATCGTGATCCGACGGCGGAGAGCATGGAAGTGACTTAGATGGGTTATTGGGCTGTTTTGGAGGGGTGTTGGGCTGCAACTCAAAAGAGGCCTTTGCGGATATGCGGATACCCGTTGGAGTATCAAACGAGCTCCAAATGACCCGAAACTTGATAGGTGGTCGACCGGTGCTATACCAGGGCCACTTGGCAAGCCTCGTCCCATTCCGAGAATGTTTTAACACCCGCACACGAAAAGAGACAAGACGGGTGCGCCGGTGCACGTGGAAGTGTCGGATTGCGAAACGGACAACGGGGAAAATGCTCAGATGCATGAGACGAACACGTATGCAAATGAGATGCACATCATGACATGATATGATATGCATGACATGAATAAAATGCAAAACAAAAGACAAAACCCAACCACGGAGGGAATATCATAACACATGGCCGATAATGGCAAGAGTTGGAGATACAAAGATGGAAAGTTACATCCAGGGTGTTACACCGGCTCTGCAAAATAAGTTCCACATACCACCATAGAGAGAATAATATTTACACAAGTTCAATCTGCTGACGTATTCCGTGGCGTGACATCACACCACGGCCAGGTCTTTATTCGAATCGTTTTTACTGTTCCACCTCAGCGCGTTTAGCGAAGCGGTTTTCTTGGCACGTCTTGTCAAAGTAGAGATCGTGTCCCCTTATTCCGGGATTCTCATCAATACGGGCGTGGGTAACCCAACCATGCCTGTTGGCACGCCCCCTCTATTGAAGGCGAGTCCCAGACGGCCACGGGGAGGGCTCTTGGTATTCAACCTCTTTATAACGAGACCAAGGCCTACTCCTTTCTTTCAATCTCAATCGAATCCGCCCCTCGCCTCGAGTTCCAACACCCAAAGCTCCAGATTCAGGCGCTTCGGACCTTCGACGATGTCTGGCTCCGACCTGCAAGGCCAGTGGATTCCTTCTTCCGTCATGGAAGAAGACGTGCTAAAGCTGAGAGACGCTAGGTATCTAACCGGCGAAATTTCGCATAGGCTGCCTGCCCAAGGGCAGGTTATTCCTACTCCCAAGCCTGGTGAGAGCGTGGTGTTTGTGTCTCACTTCCTTCGGGGTTTAGGCTTCCCGACGGACCCCTTCATGAGGGGGCTCATGTTTTATTATGGGCTGGAATTCCACGACTTGGATCCGGAGTCCATCCTCCACATCTCATCGTTCATTGTCGTATGCGAAGCCTTCCTCCGCATTACCCCTCACTTCAGATTGTGGCTCAAGACCTTCAAAGTGGAGCCGAAGATGATCAAGGGGTAGCAGACAAAGTGCGGAGGGGCTGTTATAAGCAAAAATGCTGACGCTCCATGGCCCGAGGGCTCTTTTCAAGAGGTGCTCGGTTTATGGCAACAGGAGTGGTTTTACATCACCGCTCCCAGGGGCACCAAATGGGTGGTGCCACCTGCCTTCCGCCCGGGTCCTCCACAGCGGCTGGCGTCATGGGTCAACAAAGGGCTCGACTGGGGGCCGTCCAAGGACGTTCCTCTGTTGCAGGGCCGTATTCGAGACCTCCAAGAGAGAGAGATCAATCTGGTCATAGTGGCGCAGGTCATGCTGATTTGGCGCCTTCTGCCCTGCAAACGTCACCCCCTTCGCCTGTGGGAATTTAATCCGGAGGGACCATGAGCTCTCCAACACTTCATGGGCGCGACGCCCATGGAGATGTATAAACTGTTCTTTGGATCACAAGAGATGTGTCCGGACTTGACCGAGGACGCAAGTATGAGCTGCATCGCCCGGATACTCAAGTAAGTAGTCCTGTGCCCGGACACACTATCCGTACATTTATCATAAACTTGCCCTTCAAAGAGATGTCCCTTGAACAGGAGTGGATAGCGAAAGCAAAACTAATAAGGTGTCCGGCCCCCCTCTCTGAGACCACGTCGGATCCTGTGTTAACCAAGATGCTGGAGGCTGCGCCTTTGGAAGAGGGCAAAGGGGGGAACAGGGAAGCTACTGCCTCCATGAAGGAGGCTTTCAAGGAAGGGGGGATCGAGAATCCCTCCCTCCAGGGGGAGAAGAGGACCGCTTCTGAAGATCCAGAGGCCAAGGCCTCAAAGCGGGGGAAGAAATCTTCACCAGAGGGTCCTGCGCCAGGAGAAGCCCTGGCCGCACTATTTCCCCAAGGGAATCAGCCCTCCAGCGAGCCATAAGTAGAAAGGGGAGTTTTGTAATAAGGGACATCCCTGTTTTTATTTCAAAAGATAACTGAAGTTTTACCTTGTAGTTCGGATCTCAGCCCTTCTCAGCAGAGCTCATCTTCGGGGGATCTTCGTCCAGAGATGATGGAGAGGGAAACACCTCCATCTGCCATACCGTCCTACGGGGCAGATGACCCTGAGGTGTCGTCGTGGAGGGTTTCCCTGAGTTCGGCGGGGCCGGGAGGTCCGGCACCAACTGGTGTACGGTCGGAGGAGCTGAAGGATCTGCTCGGGCGAGTGTCTATCTCAGAAGATCACCGTGCATTAATGGGTACGGTGATTGAAAGGATTTCATCCGCTGAGAGCGGATTGCATGATGCCGTCAGAAGTTTACTGACGGGGTTTGAGGTACGCGAACATGATATACCTTCTGACAGTTTTGCATATAGAATGCGCCCTGTATAGATAGTAGCCCCTGAGACTCGGTACGTTGTCGAAAGTGACAGCGCGCGAGGATCATAATGTCAGTTGTAAGATGTCGCCTGTCCTATATATGTGGCGGAGCGTCCGGTGGCTAGCCGGACTGATCAATTTGCCGAACTGAAGCGGCAACTTGACGTGGCGGATGCGGACATCGCGCTTGTCAATAAGCGGCTTGACGAGTCACAAGGTATGCAACTTTTCCGCGGACACCTTGTAAGGGAGCTTGACGCCCATGCCTTAAAACATGTATGCTTTATGCAGATGGTGCCGCTGCTATGGAGAACCTTCGGGCGGAGCTAGCCCGAGTCAAGGAGCAAGCCAGAAAAAGTGATGCGGCTGCCTTGAGGGTGGCCGAGGAGCAAAAAGCCGAACAGGCTGCACACTGCCGAAGCAGGGAGGAAATGGCCGAGATGGCCGGGAAGTTGAAGAATGCTACCGACCGCTGCGAGTTTCTTGAAAAAGAACGCCGAGAGGAGCAAGAGGACCTGAAGAAGGCCACCGCCAAAGCCAAGGATGCCCGCTCCGCGATGAGAGCGATAAAGGAGGAGCTACGTCAAGCCGGGGATATCGCGGCTGGAAAGCCCTTTCTGCTGCGGAGGAAGTTCACGGATCCGAAGTATGCTCAGTTGGGCCAGCTGTGGGTTGCGGAGGATGCTTATCTGGATTTGGCGGCGAGTGCCGCAGACGCGGTCGCACACTTCCTAGGCCAAAAGGATCACGGAATGGAAGAGCTTTTTTGGTCGCAGTTCCATAGTCCAGAGCGTCTGCTTTCATTGACCGATCGTTTGGCCGAATGGGCTGAGCTGAATAGGTTGTCCAGACTTGCCATGAAGGATGTCGTGACTCATTTATGGCTGAAAAGGCCCAAGCCGAAGAGTTATTTTGGCTTGGTGCAACAGTTCCTTGGTGCGGTGCCGCATATCGATGCAATGAAGCGGTCGGCATGCATAGAGGGTGCGCGGATGGCTCTTGCCTGTGTCAGAACATACTGGGCAGAGATGAAGGCCACCGACGTTGCATCCCAGGATTCGGACAGAAGCCGAGTACCTGCCGAGCACTATTTTGAGGAAGTCCTGCAGGGCGCTCGTTTAATAGAGATGCAGTGCTCGAAGGATATTATGTTCTAATGACATGTATGATTTGTGAAATGATGTTTCAATATAATATAAGGGCTTTTTATACTTGTGCGTTCAAGTATTGAAATACCTCCTGTGCGTCCGTTAATGTATATGTGTATATAACCTGAAAGATGGCAGTCTTTGGCTTCAGCCCCCACGCACATAGCGGGGGTGTTTGCAAAAAAAGCGCATTTTCACACTTAATCCAACGTCTTGGTCCTGTGAAGGAGGTAATAGCGTAGCAAACTAGGCAACCGGACTATAATGCTTTATCACTTTCACTTAGCCATAGGAGTTCGATGGTGGGGCTACTATATAGCCCCTAGGGGCACCGCGCTCTCCAAATTCGGGGCGCGTATGTGCCTGACCGGGAAACGGTCCTTCGTTAATGTGGAGGAAGTCTAAACATTCCGGTGGGTCATCGAGTGGTTGACCAGTCTCACGCTATATCATGACAGTCAGTTTTCGGCTTTCTCTACTGAGGTGCTCACCAGGCCGAACCGGGGCACAATCGTAGTAGTTCTCCTGGTGTCGCGTTAGCCGATAGAGCGGAACGTAAGGCAGCAAAACACAGGAGCCGGGCAAACCCAACATTTGACCAAAGACATGATTCGGAGCTGATGCATATAAGACCTAACTCGAGACGCCGAACACTCCCTAAGGTATTCGGTCTTTATGAAAACGGGCAGAACAATGCCCTAAGCCCCTAGTGTCCAGGTACGCGCAAAAATTTCTGACGCGGCTGATGCCAAAACGCCAGCCTCCTCCTCGGTTATAGCAAGAAACCGGGGGATGTGTATCAACAAGAGACAGTAAAAAAGGTTTACGCAGGGTCTTAATCTGAAAAGAATCCTTGCAACGGGTCCCTACTGCACGTCTGCGCCTGTGTCTACGTTGTGCCGTATCCTGGACGGGTGTAGCACGGTGTTCATCTGTAAAAGAGAAGAACTTAGTTGGAAAAAAAGATCGCGCGAAAAATGTATTTTAAAATAAACAGAGTATGATTCAAAAATGAATAAAATTAAGCTTTATTGTCTCTTGTTGTACATGCGTGGAGCACCTTGTAAGGGGGTACGCGGCTAGTAAGCCCCTTGTTTATTTATGCCGGACTCGCCTAACCGTGTCCGGGGTCTGAATGACCTGTTTAGGTGCTTTGATTAGCAAAGCCGGATTAGTGTGTGGCTGTCAAGGCAGTCTCACGTTCTTCCGTATTCAAGGAACACTCGAAGTTTCCCTTTAATGTGATGATGTCGCGTGGACCGGGCATTTTAAGTGTAAGAGATGCGTAATGCGGTATTGCGTTAAAGCGGGCGAAAGCTTCGCGTCCCAATAGTGCTTGATAGCTACTTTTAAATGGGGCGATGTGGAAGACTAACTGATGCGGAGCATCCTACGGACATCACCATGTCAAGAGTCCATTTGGCGAGTGACACGTGCGACATCTACTTCACATACACAAAGGTGAATCATCTCCTTTACACGTGCTCACTTGACACTCTCGAGGATGGTATACTACTTGACACTTCTCCCGTGTGCATGCATAGGTATTGTCGGAACCTCACGGATGTCGAGGAGGAGTGCAAGCACAAGTGTATGTCTACACCATCTGCGAGGGAAGCATGGAAGAGAAGACGAAAGAAAGGAGAAGAAGATGGAGCAGCGGCTGAAGCTAGCCTGGACATCCGGACCGCCGTCCGGATCATCCGGACCCAGCCGGATCATCCGGGTCCCCCTCCGGATCATCCGGATAACCGCGCTGAGGATACCCGAAGGTTTCTCCTGAAGCCGGATCATCCGGGCCACCTCCCGGATCATCTGGACGACGGCCGGATCATCCGGACCCCCATCCGGATCATCCGGGCCTTGCCTGCGTGCAATGTTTCAGGTCGAGGCCCATGTACCCATCCGCCCCCTCACTTACCCCTTCGCCCACTAGACTATAAATAGACCTCCTCCTCCCCAATTTTAGGGTTAGCAAATATGATAGCTCATTCTTAGGTGAGCTTTGCTCCTACCTCTACTCTTGAGAGAGAGAGAGACTACCACTCCCATGGAGTTCAAGACCTCCATGTGAGAAGATCCTGCGGGATATCATCAAGACCCCCTTGTGGGAAGATCCATCTAGGATATCATCAAGACCTCCTCTTGGAGATGAACCTTACCTTGTATCTTTCCCTTTGTTGTTCATGTACCTTGTGATCTTGTGTGTTTGATGTCTAGTGGATGTGTGATTTGGACTTGTTCTTAAGTGTTTCCCCTTGTGATTTCTCCCCGTTCTTCCCCGTGTTCATCGTGTTCTTCGAGGGATCCCACTCCAAACGTGAAAGATCGTCGCTATAGGGTTCCACCCTACATCATCATGGTATCATGAGCCACGTTGATCACATTTTTGGAGCCCCTACCCCGTGTTTTCTAGCTTGATTTTGTTGTTTTCGTCCTAAATCCGAAAATCCCCACCAAAAATAGCCCCAAATTTTTTTGTGATTTGTTGGTTTGATGATGTTTGTTGATTTTGATCTGTGGATTTGCTTGGTTTCAAGTGGATCTAGCATTTCCCCAAGTTTCCCCACCTTCCATCCACGAAATCCCTCAAATTTTGCCCCGAAAATCATCCATTTCCGCCCAACAATTCGTCCCCGAGAGGAAATCCCGAGCAGTTTGACCTGCCCGGATCATCCGGACCTTCTCCCGGATCATCCGGACATCTCCCGGATCAGCTGGACCCTCTCCCGGACGTCCGGATACCCCACGCACCCAGAAAACAGAACCGGAGCTGACGAACCCGGATCATCCGGATGTACACCCGGATCATCCGGACCTAGCCCGGATCATCCGGACCTCCTCCCGGATGTCCGGTTAACCCTGACACTGACTCGGCTGAAATTTTGTTTTGGTCATAACTAATTCATTCGGAGTCCGATTTTGACATTCTTTAGCTCGTTTTGAAGCTATTGACATCCCCCATCCCACAAAAATACCACCAACATCATTTGACTCCATCATATTTTCTGAAATTTGGCAACTTTGCCTAGGCCCTCCACCATATCATCTGCATTACCACCACCGACTTCCGCAACCTAACCCATTTTGTTCCCCATTGCATATGTGGTTGTTTGAGTTGTGGCTTGTGTCTCCTAAGGTGTTTCGGCTACTTAGGGACGGCAAATTCAACTCCGACTCGTGTATAGCCCATCATTCCACTTACGCATTGCCTAGTGCAACACCACCACCGCTTTCCGCTACCACCATTTGACATTTGTCATTTGAGATTTTGAGTTTGCGGTTTTTCCGTTTCCTAAGGTGTTTCGGCTACTTAGGGACGAGTCTCCATCATCTTGGTATCTACACCAAGAACACCGACACTCATCATCGCAAAGGACGGTAACCTCGACGACACCTTTGTATATTCCCTTGCAATTGCATTGTTAACCCCTAGCCCATTTTGCGTTACTTGCCTATCGAGACTAGCCATTTGAGTATTGCCGGCAACGTGACTTGTGCACATTAGCGGTCTACACCATCCATTGCATACATACCATATCATCTTGGTATCATACCATCCATTGAGCCTCAAGTTTGTTCTCGCATATACACAATTGCTATCTTGGTTTGTGCATTGTGCAAAAGTGGCCATAGAAAAAAAAAGAGAATAAAGCTTTTAAGCAAAAGAAAGAGACCAAAGAGCTGGTAAGCAATAGCCATAGCATCACAATATATCATACGGTATCATATTTGATCATCTTGGATCATTGTGTGAGAAACACCGGGAACCATACATATATAGCATACTTGGGATAGAAAGTTTATCCATTTTGCATCTTATAGGTTGTGCACAAGTGTCGTATCCGCCTATTGAGCAATCGTGCTAGCGTCTCTCTTGAGTTGTGCAACACGAGCGTTTTCCGTGGATTCCACATTTTGTGCTCATTCCTTGGTTGCACGACCCCATTTATCTATCCGTGTGTGTGTTTCTGTGAGCCACATATTGCTATTGGTCTACTTGTTTCGCTTGCGAATTTGTGAATCTCTTTCAATATTATTGACTCTTGCTAACATTTTGCATCAAATTTTTGTGCCACTATCCTCACCGAGCTCTACCATAAGCTTTACTTGATAGGTGTGAGTGAACAAGTCCGGTACCAATTCCACTATTCTTTCATCTCACATTGAGTGAAACGAGATACATCCTCAACTTTGGGAAAAGGTAACTTGGTATTGTTTATCTCATTTCCTACTCACCTCTACTCGAGTCTTGTGATGTATAGGCAAGGCATTTCACCTTCGGTCTACAACAACAACGGTGAGTTCGATGCCACGAACAACAACTCCGACACCAAGATGCAAGCTCAAATGGAGGATATCAAAGCCCTCATCAAGTCCTACAAGCGATCTTCCTCATCTTCGAGAAGACGCTCAAGAGCACATGCTTCCGAGCTACCATCTCCGGCAAGATCACATCGGCATCGACGCCATCACCACCAAGAATGTGAAGGTCAAGGGCTCAACACCAACAACCGCTCAACGACTTCACCATCTCCCTTGGCATCTTGGCCAAGCGACTTCAAGGCATCTTCGCCTACGGACATATGGCATCTTCGCCAACAAAAACCCCAAGACTACACTCAAGAGAAGCTCCCCAAGCTCAAGTCCGTGACTTCCACGAGCTACTACGACCTCGACACCGACAATGAGATTCCTTTCTATGGGACTCAAGAACCCGAGGAGTATCTCCAGTGGGAGCGTTTGATGGACGACTACCTCAAGCTACATCAAGTTCCTCCTGAAGATCAAGTGAAGTGCGCCACAAGAAACTTCCATGACTACGCCTTGTCTTGGTGGCTTCACACACCTTCGAAGTACTACGACATGAGTTGGCCCAAGATGAAGAGAGATTTGCGGCAAGAGTTTGTGCCTCCAACCTACACGGAACAACTTCGACGCCAATTGGAGAACACCATCCAAGGATCCAAGTCCATCGACAAGTACTTCAAGGAGATGATGATTGCCTTGCGACGAGCCGGCGTGGACGATCCCATTTCGATGAACTTCCACTTCATGATGGGATTACACAACGACATCTCAAAGACCATCTTCCTCGAGAACTACAAGTCCATCGACGACTACTACATTGGTGCTCTCAAGGCGGAACAAGAACTCATGAAGGCCAAGGCTTCTCTCCCCCAAGCAAACTTCGCGGCGACCAAGCTCTACGACAAGCATGAGGCTAGTACAACCAAGATGTCCAAGCCCGACGAGCTCCAAGACGATGCTCCCAAGTTTGACTTCACCGCCATCCCTCTTTGTGGCATTGATGGTGCCGAGTCTACTTCGACTCTTTTTCAAGACGGTGCGGCGACGAGTATGACTATGAAGACCCTCAAGGACCAAGCTTTGGAGGCGAGCGACAAGGTGGCGATCAAGGATGATGCTTCCATCTTTGGAGGCGAGAGTGATGATGTGCCATCTTTGGCCTTCATCTACGGCGACGGTGACGAGATGATCGAGCATGGGATTTTCCCTTCGGTCATGGAGGAGAGTGATGATGTGCCATCTTCGGCCTTCATCCACGGCGACGACGACGAGATGGTTGAGCATGGGATCTTCCCTTCGACCACGGCGACGTATGATGACTTGAGTGACTTGTGCCACCATATTGAGAGTGAGAGTGACTTCACCACTAGCCCCATATATGATGAGTTACCACAATTCCCATGTGAGGAGAGCCACAACCCCCACCACTTGAGTGAGATGAGTGACTCCACCATACGTGAGTTTGAGTGCACCTATTTTGAGGGAGTGAGTGAACCACCACATAGAGAGAGTGAGATAGTTGAAAAGTCTCGTGAGGCCATTTGCATTTCTAACAACTTGACCTCTACCTCTATTGTGTCTTCTCGTTTGGTGCTAGGTCCCATTTATGATGACGCGCCGATCCTCAACGACTTCGTCCTCCCTTTGGACAAGACGATGGCCATGGTGGATTATGATGCACCGCCCACATGGTTCCATCAAGATGATGATGATGACCACCATTTGGTCTTTCCCACCTCACCTACACCACTTGAGTGGAATGACAAAGGTAACAAAGGTGACAGTGATGCTCTAGTCCCACTAGCGGAGATTCTTGACATTGATTGCTTGCATGATGTTGATCCATCTATTGCCATGCTTCATGCTAGTATGATTTCCCCATGCGATGATTTGCCCATTTATGATGAGTATGATGATTCTATTGTGGAGTCTATTAGTTGTGATGCCATGTTACATAGGATTTCTTGTGACAATTCTTTAGGTCACATCATGTTTGATAATCCGCTTGACTTGTCATATGCTATGCATGAGATCAACCATATGTCTTATTTGCAATCTCTTCATAGTGACTATGCATATGCCATTAAAATAAACCCAATTTGCACATATGGCATAGATGACAAGCCCATGGTTATTAGCATTTGTTTCTCTTGTGATGATATTGATATGCTCCCTTTGCATCATTTATCTCATATGCCATGCCATGACCACCTAGCTTCGGATATGCATTGTTTTGGATGTTGTCCCTTTTCTCCATATGATGTTTCCGATATTTCTCATGAGGATACCCCCATAGTTTCCTCATAAATTTTAGGAGATTTTGACCCATCCCATCCATTACATGATCCCAATACTTGTGTGCACCATATGCTCCCCATGAATAAACATGCTTTTGATGTGCCATATACTTGTTTGCTCAATTTGTGTCCCAATCGTGTCATACATAATAACTATTCTTTCATGATGGATGACATGTTCTTATACCATGCATCAAATTTCTTTGAGCGATGCTTATCTTGTGCTAACTCACACGTGCACATACACATCATGATGGATGATGTGTACATTTACCACACACACAATTTCTTTCGTTTGTGTCTCTTTTGTGTAGGTACCCATGAATACTTGTCAACTTCGCAATCCCACGAGTTGACAAAACGAGCTCTTGAGAGCAATGACGATTTGGGATCCCGTGGACTATCCTTACCACCGTTCCCTTTGCGCAAGGACTACGCGCAACTCCTCTACTTGGCTCTCACACGGCTATGGGCCATTTACCACTTATCACATTATGCTCATTTTATCGTGTTCACTTTGCATGCTATGCTTGCTTCTATGCCTTTGCCATGCAATTGTGACCCTTGTTTGCATCTACCCATGATTCTCCATTATGATATTCCTATGTGTATTTGCATGCTTGGTGGAGATCCTTGTTGCTTTTGCCATGTTTATCATGTGCCCCATTCTATTGATGCTTGTTGTGTTGGGAGAGTCATGATGACCCATTGCTATTCACATATGGCCTCTCGCCCATACATTCATGATATTGTACTCATATCTTGCTTTCATGCTTGTGCTATGACTTGTGAATTATTCATGCCCACTATTTGCACCAATGACATGTTTGCCATGATTCCTCCTAGTATGTTTCATCTTCGCACTACTAGATTGCTTGATTTGATAGCTATGAATGCTCGCTATATTGCATCACCCATGTTCCACTACTTGCTTTCTTGGGTTGATGACATATATGCTCATGCCTCTCACATGATATATCTTGATCATTGTCTCTTGTGTTATAAGTGCTCATCTCATGCGGTTGATGACAACCATCTATATGCTTTGCACATGATTCATATTGCTTCATGTCACATATCTCCATGTGTTGCCTCTCTCATGCTAGATTTGCCATGTATTGAGTGCAACAATGATTCTCTTCTTGCTCATGAGATTGCCCCCATAGCATTCTTGCATATATTTGGAGATTTTGACATAATTCTTGTGAAGCATGCTTGTCTTACTTCTTTGCACCATATACCTAGTGCCATGAATATTGCCATTGTTGCATCATATTATTCATGCACTTGTGCTTCTAATGGTTATGTGCAAAAGATGAGAACCATCATGATGGATGATGTGTTTATCTACCATGTGCATACGTTCTTTCTTTTGTTTTGTGCATGTGTAGGATACTTGGACTTCGTGTCGACTTCCACTTCACGTGAGTTGACCATTCGAGCTCTTGAGAGAGAGCCTCATACACTCGATCACGACACGCTTCTACACCATACTTCCTACCACTTCAAGGACATTGTGAAGAATGCACAAGGACATGCCTTCAAGGTGACATCTTTCTTGAGCATGGATATTGCGGATAATACTACTTGTGTTGCTTGCACCGTGAGACTTATTGGTCATCTTGGACCACTTGATTGCGCACTTGCTAGAGATCTTGCTTTGACTTGCCATTATCACATTCCCATGCATCATGATATATATGCCTTGTGTGTTGCATCCAATTCTTGGACTACTTGCTACTATCATATGGTTGGTTGCACCAATATCATTTCTTCACATATGTCATGTCCCTTTGCATGTCACATGCTTGACTTGATTGCCTCACACATGATGAACAATTGCTCTTTCTATTGTGTTGAGTGCCACACTATATTCACTACACCTTATGCACATTATGTTTCGATTGTCTTGCACTTGACCCATGTGTTTAGACATCTTATCTTATTTGGTGTTGTGAATGATTCCTATGCCTACCATAGACCTTTCATTGAGCGCTTTGCCCATGTTTGCTATGAACTTGAGGTGGATGCTTATGCTCTTGTCACACATATTTGCATCTCTACCTCACATTTACATGCTTGTCCCCATGATATCTTTCCTTGTGCTCATTTTATGTGCTTACATGCCATGTCACAATCCTTTGTCAAACAATACGCTATGCTTGATGACAACACTTGTTTGGTGAGTCACCTCTTGAATGCTTGGTTTTGCACTAACGCTAACCACATTTGTTTTTCCAAGTGTTTGTTGTTCTTGATCATTTTGAAGGAATCCCAAGACGGTGCGACATTGGAGAGTGCCCATTGCGAGCTTGAAGATGATGAGTACTTGGTGAACGTCCACTTCCTCACGGCGAAGCCATCTCTTTCCCATGGTGATTTGGTTTTCGATCCGAGGTCGGATCTTTCCCAAGGGGGAGGGGATGATGCGGAGCATCCTACGGACATCACCATGTCAAGAGTCCATTTGGCAAGTGACACGTGCGACATCTACTTCACATACACAAAGGTGAATCATCTCCTTTACACGTGCTCACTTGACACTCTCGAGGATGGTATACTACTTGACACTTCTCCCGTGTGCATGCATAGGTATTGTCGGAACCTCATGGATGTCGAGGAGGAGTGCGAGCACAAGTGTACGTCTACACCATCCGCGAGGGAAGCATGGAAGAGAAGATGAAAGAAAGGAGAAGAAGATGGAGCAGCGGCTGAAGCTAGCCCGGACATCCGGACCGCCGTCCGGATCATCCGGACCCAGCTGGATCATCCGGGTCCCCCTCCGGATCATCCGAATAACCGCGCTGAGGATACCCGAAGGTTTCTCCTGAAGCCGGATCATCCGGGCCACCTCCCGGATCATCCGGACGACGGCCGGATCATCCGGACCCCCATCCGGATCATCCGGGCCTTGCCTGCGTGCAACGTTTCGGGCCGAGGCCCATGTACCCATTCGCCCCCTCACTTACCCCTTCGCCCACTAGACTATAAATAGACCTCCTCCTCCCCATTTTTAGGGTTAGCAAATATGATAGCTCATTCTTAGGTGAGCTTTGCTCCTACCTCTACTCTTGAGAGAGAGAGACTACCACTTCCATGGAGTTCAAGACCTCCATTTGAGAAGATCCTGCGGGATATCATCAAGACCCCCTTGTGGGAAGATCCATCTAGGATATCATCAAGACCTCCTCTTGGAGATGAACCTTACCTTGTATCTTTCCCTTTGTTGTTCATGTACCTTGTGATCTTGTGTGTTTGATTGTCTAGTGGATGTGTGATTTGGACTTGTTCTTGAGTGTTTCCCCTTGTGATTTCTCCCCGTTCTTCCCCGTGTTCATCGTGTTCTTCGAGGGATCCCACTCCAAACGTGAAAGATCGTTGCTATAGGGTTCCACCCTACATCACTAACTTTTTGCGACGGAAGTTGTCGAATGAGCCGAACACAACTTCTAGTGGTAGAGAGCCCGTGTCATGGGCATATGGGCCTGCCATCACTCCTTTAAAGGAAGTGTTGCTATGGCGAATTTTGGTTGGGTCTATCCCCATTCTGCGGATTGTGTCCTGATATAGCAGGTTTAGATCACTGCCGCCGTCCATTAGGACTTGTGTAAATTATAGTCCGTCGATTATAGGATCTAATATCAAAGCAGTCCATCCTGCGTTCCGGATACTTCTGGAGTAATCCTGATGGTCGAAGGTGATTGGTTTTGACATCCAGTGTCGGGACTCCGTTGGGGTGGACCGTGCGGCGCGTATTTCAGTCGGCGCCGCTCTGTTTTTCCCTTTTGTCACTTGAAGTGAGTTTACTGTTTTGACCTCTTGTGGGAAATTCTTTTGTTTTCCGGTGCTCTGCTTGTGGGGTTCGTCGTCGTCCTCACTTGGTGTGTCGAGCCCCTTGTGTTCGGCGTTAAGTCGGCCGGACTGCTTGAAGACCCAACAATCTCTGTGGGTATGGTTTGCAGGCTTCCCGGGAGTACTGTGGATTTGGCATATCTTGTCCAAGATTTTGTTTAGGTTGGATAGCTCGTCGCTGTTGTCCTTAAGAGGCAGTTTTTTATTGTTCTGCCGAGAGGTTTTGAATCCAGCGTTGACTGTCGTGCTCTTCGGACTGTTTCCCTTGGTCCGGCACTGGTCCTTGTTGCCGTGGTTTCCCATTTCCATCCCTGACCTCGGATGTACTTGGGTCGCTGGTGTTGCATCTTGCCAGCCAGCTATCCTCTCCCGCGCAAAAGCGGGTCATGAGGCTTGTTAGTGCGGCCATTGTTCTCGGCTTTTCTTGGCCAAGGTGTCTGGCGAGCCATTCGTCTCGGACGTTGTGTTTGAAAGCTGCTAAGGCTTCGGCATCCGGACAGTCGACTATTTGGTTCTTTTTGGTGAGGAACCTGTTCCAGAACTTGTGGGCTGACTCTCCGGGCTGTTGAGTTATGTGACTTAAATCGTCTGCATCCGTAGGGCGGACATAAGTCCCCTGAAAATTTGCCCGAAATGCATCCTCGAGCTCTTCCCAACTTCCAATGGTATTTTCTGGGAGGCTTCTGAGCCAATGCCGAGCTGGCCCTTTGAGCTTGAGGGGTAAGTATTTTATGGCGTGGAGGTCATCTCCTCTAGCCATGTGTATGTGCAGGATATAATCCTCAATCCAGACTCCAGGGTCTGTTGTTCCGTCGTATGCCTCTATGTTTACGGGCTTGAATCCCACTGGAAATTCATGATCCAGCACCTCATCGGTGAAACATAGGGGGTGTGAGGCGCCCCTGTATTTGGGTGTGCCGTGGTGTTCGAATACTCGACGTGTTGCATTGCTTTCTAGAGCTTGCTTTCTTGGCCCATAGATAGACCTGACTCGGCCATCCTTTTGGTGCGGATCCTTATGCGGATCGCGTGCCGGCTTGTGTGCGGCGCCGCTTGCCGCTCTATGTTTTCCATGTGGTCGTCTATCCGACCGGGTGGCCTCTTTATTCTTTGATTGTGGGGGCTCTACGGCCTCCTCGTCAAATTCGGGCAGTAGTTTGCGCTTCGGGTAGCTCTTTGTTTGGCGACTATCGCCGTATTTGTCTGCGGAGTTGAGTACTTTGCTCCATCTCATTTTGAGTGCGTCTTCCGCTGTTTTGAGCTTCCGCTTCTACTTTTTCAGGCTACGTGCAGTGGCGACGAGCCTTTTGTGGAGGTTCTTCTGCTCCAATGATGTGTCCGGCGTGAGATCGTCCGGACTGTTATCTTCGCCGGGGACGGATTGTTTATCCAAGTTATCCTGTTCGGATGGTTACTCGATGGCATGTTCGTCGTCCACCGGTTCGCCCTGCTCTATGGCTGGGTCTGTATGGGTGCTGTCTTTGTCGAGGTGGGACTTTGAGCGGCGCTTATGTCACTGTTTTGACTGCTTTTCGATGGAATTATCCTTCGCAGCGTCCCGTTGTTCCTCGTTATCGCTTCCTTTAGGTGTATCCACCATATATACATCGTGAGTTGAGGTGGCCTTCCAGTGCCCTGTAGGCGCTGGTTCTTGGTCGTTTCTGGCATCGTCGTCCATACCTTCGATGTCTTCGGAGTTAAAGTCGGGCATGTTGGTTAAATCATCAACAGCGGCGACAAAGTGGGTGGTGGGTGGGTGTTGAATTTCTTCGTCGTCCGCATCCCAACCTTCCTGACCATAGTCCGGCCAGGGCTCTTCTGATAAAGAGAGAGACTTTAGTGAATTTAGGATGTCACCAAAGAGCAAGTGCTAAAAGATGTCTGCAGCAATGAACTCCACAACCGGTGCCCAATCGGATTTGATAGGCAGGGGCGCGGGAGGTTCGGAGTCCGGAGAGGAGTCCGGCGCCTCGGAGTCACGGGCTTTGCGAAGGACAGGGATGGTGTTCGGCTCAATCGCCATAGAGATCATAGCCCCCGAGGCGGTGTCCAGCCACTCGTCCTCGACCGGCAAAGTCGGCTCCGAGCTAGGGGTCGGAGCGGACGCTGGTGCGGCCTCCAGGGTACTGTTCGCCGGCAGAGCTAGATCATACCCATCGAGACAGTGCGGCACGCTTGGCTGTGGCTCGAATCCGTCGAAGATCAAGTCTCCACGAATGTCAGCCGTGTAGTTCAAACTCCCAAATCTGACCTGATGGCCAGGGGCGTAGCTTTCGATCTGCTCCAGGTGGCCAAGTGAATTGGCCCGCAGTGCAAAGACGCCGAATACGAAGATATGTCCGGGGAGAAAAGTCTCACCCTGGACCGTGTCGTTGTTGATGATTGAAGGAGCCATCGGGCCTAAAGGTGACGACACAGAGGAACTCTCAATGAAAGCACCAATATCGGTGTCAAAACCGGCGGATCTCGGGTAGGGGGTCCCGAACTGTGCGTCTAGGCGGATGGTAACAGGAGACAAGGGACATGATGCTTTTATCTAGGTTCGGGCCCTCTCGATGGAGGTAAAACCCTACTCCTGCTTGATTAATATTGATGATATGGGTAGTACAAGAGTAGATCTACCACGAGATCAAAGAGGCTAAACCCTAGAAGCTAGCCTATGGTATGATTGTTGTTCGTCCTACGGACTAAAACCCTCCGGTTTATATAGACACCAAAGAGGGTTAGGGTTACACAGAGTCGGTTACAATGGTAGGAGATCTACATATCCGTATTGCCAAGCTTGCCTTCCACGCCAAGGAAAGTCCCATCCGGACACAGGACGAAGTCTTCAATCTTGTATCTTCATAGTCTAGGAGTCCGGCCAATGGTGATAGTCCGGCCATCCGGACACCCCCTAATCCAGGACTCCCTCAGGTCATATCGGTGTAAAGCGCATGAAGAGACTCCATAAAGATGGATTTTCGGAATCACTTTGTTATGAATCATTTGATGCTTGCGAACCGTGCCTTTTGGGCAAGATGACTAAAACTCCGTTCTCCGGAACAATGGAACGAGCTACTAACTTATTGGAAATAATACATACCGATGCATGTGATCCAATGAGTGTTGATGCTCGTGGCAAGTATCGTTATTTTTTCTGACCTTCACAAAATGATTTGAGCAGATATGGGTATATCTACTTGATGAAACATAAGTATGAAATAATTGAAAGGTTCAAAGAATTTCAGAGTGAAGTGGAAAAATCATCGTAACAAGAAAATAAAGTTTATGTGATCTGATCGCGGAGACGAATATTTGAGTTATGAGTTTGGTCTTCAATTAAAACAATGTGGAATAGTTTCACAGCTCACGCCACCTGGAACACCACAACGTTATGGTGTGTCCGAACTTCATAAACGCACTTTATTGGATATGGTGCGATCTATGATGTCTCTTATTGATTTACCATTATCGTTTTGGGGTTATGCATTAGAGACAGCTGCATTCACGTTAAAAGGGCACCATCTAAATCCGTTGAGACGACACCATATGAACTGTGGTTTAGCAAGAAACCCAAGTTGTCATTTCTTAAAGTTTGGGGCTACGATGCTTATGTGAAAAAGTTTCATCCTGATAAGCTCAAACCCAAATCAGAGAAGTGCGTCTTCATAGAATACCCAAAGGAAACTATTGGGTACACCTTCTATCACAGATCCGAAGGCAAGATATTCATTGCTAAAAATGGATCCTTTCTAGAGAAGGAGTTTCTCTCGAAAGAAGTGAGTGGGAGGAAAGTAGAACTTGATGAGGTAACTGTACCTTCTCCCAAATTTAAAAATAGTTCATCACTGAAATCAGTTCCAGTGATTCCTACAGCAATTAGTGAGGAAGCTAATGATGATGATCATGAAACTTCAGATCAAGTTACTACAGAACCTCGTATGTCTTCCAGAGTAAGATCCGCACCAGAGTGGTACGGTAATCCTGTTCTGGAAGTCATGTTACTAGACCATGATGAACCTACGAACTATGAGGAAGCGATGATGAGCCCAGATTCCGCGAAATGGCTGGAGGCCATGAAATCTGAGGTGGGATCCATGTATGAAAACAAAGTGTGGACTTTGATTAACTTGCCCGATGATCAGCAAGCCATTGAAAATAAATGGATCTTCAAGAGGAAGACGGACACTAATAGTAGTGTTACTATCTACAAAGCTCGACTTGTTGTGAAAGGTTTTTCGACAAGTTCAAGGTGTTGAATATGATGAGATTTTCTCACTCGTAACGATGCTCGAGTCTATCCAAATCATGTTAGCAATTGCCACATTTTATGAAATCTGGCAAATGGATATCAAAACTGTGTTCTTGAATGATTTCTGGAAGAAGAGTTGTATATGATGCAACCAGAAGGTTTTGTCAATCCTAAAGGTGCTGACAAAGTGTGCAAGCTCCAGCGATCCATTTATGGACTGGTGCAAGCCTCTTGGAGTTGGAATATACGCTTTGATGAGTTGATCAAAGCATATGGTTTTATACAGACTTTTTGAGAAGCCTGTATTTACAAGAAAGTGAGTGGGAGCTCTGTAGCATTTCTAATATTATATGTGAATGACATATTGTTGATTGGAAATGATATAGAAATTCTGGATAGCATGAAAGGATACTTGAATAAGAGTTTTTTAAAGAAAGACCTCGGTGAAGCTGCTTACACATTGAGCATCAAGATCTATATAGATAGATCAAGACGCTTGATAAGATTTTTCAATGAGTACATACCTTGATAAATTTTTGAAATAGTTCAAAATGGAACAATCAAAGAAGGAGTTCTTGCCTGTGTTGCAAGGTGTGAAGTTGAGTAAGACTCCAGACCCGATCATGGCAGAAAATAGAAAGAGAATGAAAAGTCATTCCCTATGCCTCAGTCATAGGTTCTATAAAGTATGCTATGCTGTGAACCAGACATATTGTATACCTTGCTCTGAGTTTGGCAAAGGAATACAATTTTGATCTAATAGTAGATCACTGGACAGCGGTCAAGAATATCCTTAGTGAGGACTAAGGAGATGTTTCTCGATTATGGAGGTGATAAAAGAGTTCGTTGTAAAAGTTACATCGGTGCAAACTTTTACACTGATCCAGATGAATCTAAGTATCAATCTGGATACATATTGAAAGTGGGAGCAATTAGCTAGAGTAGCTCCGCGCAGAGCATTGTAAACATAGAATATTTGCAAAATACATACGGCTCTGAATGTGACAGACCCGTTGATTAAACTTCTCTCACGAGCAAAACATGATCATACTCTAGTAAACCCTTTGGGTGTTGATCACATGACGATGTGAACTGTGGGTATTAATCAACTACAGATGTGAATATTGGTGTTAAATCACATGGTGATGTGAACTAGATTATTGACTCTAGTGCAAGTGGGAGACTGAAGGAAATATGCCCTAGAGGCAATAATAAAGTTATTATTTATTTCCTTATATCATGATAAATGTTTATTATTCATGCTAGAATTGTATTAACCGGAAACATAATACATGTGTGAATACATAGACCAACATAGTGTCACTAGTATGCCTCTACTTGACTAGCTCGTTAATCAAAGATGGTTAAGTTTCCTAACCATAGACATGAGTTATCATGTGATTAACGGGATCACATAATTTTGAGAATAATGTGATTGACTTGACCCATTCCGTTAGCTTAGCACTTGATCGTTTAGTATGTTGCTATTGCTTTCTTCATGACTTATACATGTTCCTATGACTATGAGATTATGCAACTCCCGTTTACCGGAGGAACACTTTGTGTGCTACCAAACATCACAACGTAACTGGGTGATTATAAAGGAGCTCTACAGGTGTCTCCGAAGGTACATGTTGGGTTGGCGTATTTCGAGATTAGGATTTGTCACTCCGATTGTCGGAGAGGTATCTCTGGGCCCTCTCGGTAATGCACATCACTATAAGCCTTGCAAGCAATGTAGCTAATGAGTTAGTTACGGAATGATGCATTACATAACGAGTAAAGATACTTGCCGGTAACGAGATTGAACTAGGTATTGGATACCGACGATCGAATCTCGGGCAAGTAACATACCGATGACAAAGGGGACAACGTATGTTGTTATGCGGTTTGACCGATAAAGATCTTCGTAGAATATGTGGGAGCCAATATGAGCATCCAGGTTCCGCTATTGGTTATTGACCAGAAACGTGTCTCGGTCATGTCTACATTGTTCTCGAACCCGTAGGGTCCGCACGCTTAAGGTTTCGATGACAGTTATATTATGAGTTTATGAGTTTTGATGTACCGAAGGAGTTCGGAGTCCCGGATGAGATCGGGGACATGACGAGGAGTCTCGAAATGGTCGAGACGTAAAGATAGATATATTCGACGACTATATTCGGAGTTCGGAAAGGTTCCGAGTGATTCGGGTATTTTTCGGAGTACCGGAGAGTTACGTGAATTCGCCGGGGAGTATATGGGCCTTATTGGGCCATACGGGAATAGAGGAGAGAGGCCAAAAGGAAGGAGGCCTGCGCCCCCCCTCTGGTCCGAATTGGACAAGGGGCGCAGCCCTCTTTTCCTTCTTCCTATCCCCCTCTTTCCCCTTCTCCTACTCCAACAAGGAAGGAGGGAGTCCTACTCCCGGTGGGAGTAGGACTCCCCTTGGTGCGCCACCTCCTAGGCCAGCCGCCCCCTCCCCCCTTACTCCTTTATATACGGGGGCAGGGGGCACCTCTAGAGATAACAATAATTGATCCCTTGGATCTCTTAGCCATGTGCGGTGCCCCCCGCCACCATAATCCACCTCGATAATATCGTAGCGGTGCTTAGACGAAGCCCTGCGTCGGTAGAACATCAAGATCGTCAACACGCCGTCGTGCTGACGGAACTCTCCTTTGACACTCGGATGGATCGGAGTTCAAGGGACTTCATCGAGCTGAACGTGTGCTAGAACTCGGAGGTGCCATAGTTTCGGTGCTTGATCGGTCGGGCCGTGAAGACGTATGGCTACATCAATCGCGTTGTTCTAATGCTTCCGCTTTCGGTCTACGAGGGTACGTGGACACACTCTCCCCTCTCGTTTCTATGCATCACCATGATCTTGCGTGTACGTAGGAAATTTTTTTAAATTACTACGTTTCCCAACAAACCTTACATGTCCTCGCACATGTGACCGGTTCGCCCGACTAACATGCAACTTGTATTGCATAAGGTGGCTCGCGGGTGTCTGTCTCTCCTACTTTATTTGGATCTGATTTAACAAAGGCGGTCCTTGTTGAAGGTTAAAAGGCAACTTGATTATCACCATTGTGGCTTTGCGTAGGTAAGAATGGTTCTTGCTAGTTGCCCATAGCAGCCACGACGTCGTCTGATCCCCGGGCACGCCGTGAGCAACGTCAAGTTCTCCGTGAACGGCTCAAGGAGGACGCTCGGACCACCATCGAGCGACGATGAGAAGCACATCATCAATCCGATAGGTATTCAGGGCCCATCACGTACAGGCCTGTGCCGAGGGATGCTGGTAACTTGCCTTACGCAATGACCTGTCCAGCATTCACCCGTGAGTTGCGGCAGTTTGAGTGGCCCACAACCCGCAAGCTCAAACCAAAGGTCCCAGAGAAGTACGATGGCAAGACCCATCCGTCTGAGTTCCTGAGCATTTACACCATTGTGATGCAAGTCGCCGGGGCTCGGGATAGCAAGGTGCTCGCCAACTATTTCCCGTTGGTGCTCAAGCCCAACGTCAGGTCATGGCTGATGCACCTGCCAATAGATTACATCTCCTCTTGGTCGGATTTGTGCTACGAGTTCGTTGGCGCCTTTACTGGTGGCCATGTAGCTCCTGTCCACGCAAGTGATTTGCATGTGATCCCTCAGAGGGACGGTGACTGCCTGCGCAAATACATAAAAAGGTTCAGCCGTGTGCAATACAACATCCCCGATGTTCATCCCGCCGCCATCATCAGCGCGTTCCATCAGAACATGCAGAACCGTAAGATGCGTGAAGAACTGGCGATGAACAAGGTTGCGGATGTTGCCGGAGTATACGTTCTGGCCGAAAGGTGTGCCCGAGCTAGGGAAGGAAGGAAGTACCCCGGCAAAGACGCCCACGCAGGAAGTGACTTTGAAGATGAAGATGTCACCGCCCCAGCAAAGAAGGGCCGATGATGCAACGGGAAGCGTAAGGGCAAGACCGTGCTTGCCGTCGAGGAATCCGGTGACCCCAGTACTGCTAAGAAGGCCAAGGTTGACAACCCCGGCAAGGAGATTGCCAGGTGTGATGCCTCCCGGGCCTTGGCGGCTGCCGGCAAGCCAGAGGGCTCCGACAAGCAGTATTGCAAGATTCACTGTACCAAAGGCCATGACCTCCAAAACAGCCATCAAGTCGAGCAGTTGATGGAGAAGCAGAGGGCTGAGTACGAGATACGAGACACGGATAAGGACCAAGATGGCACTGAGGGATCCGGCAAGAAGCGCGGCGGCCGGGGAGGTCGCCGCTACAAGGAGAAGCAACAAGAGAGGCCTGCTCGAGGCTATGATAGGAAAGAGGAAGATGACGATCATGATGATGATGACGAGTCCACCAAGCATGAGTTTCAGAAAGCGACGGAGGTCATGTGTGTTGATGGAGGTGCCTCGTTGCATTCTTCGCAGTGCCAACTTAAACAGTGGGCATGTGAGATTAATGCAATGAAACTGATGGTCGACGCCCAGAAGCCACTGAAATGGTCCAACACGCCTATCATTTTTGACACCGAGGATCACCCTGATCGCACAACCTCAGTCGGGTGTTTGCCATTGTTGGTCTCACCAACAATACGCAACCTCAAGGTGACGAAAATGCTAGTTAACGGTGGGGTCGGTCTGAACCTGATCTCTCCCAACGTGATCAAGAGGTTTTTTTGACTGGGAATTGTAGGGCTAAACCCCCACAACGTATCAAAAGCTTTATTAAAGACAGGAAACAGTTACAAGTGGAGGATTACAAGGGGTAATCTAGCTAAACTAAAGAAAAGAAAAAAGGAAACAAAAAGACCTCAAGGAGGCAGAAAAGAAATCCATCTTAGGAGTTCATCCTTTTAGGCAGCTTTCACTCTGTATTGCATAAGGCCTATATCATGAATGAAAGCACATATCCACTTATTAAACCTAGCTCTCTCATGCCTGAACACTTTTTCATTTCTGATGATCCAAATATTCCAACAGGCAATAAACACCACTTCAATGAAGAAGGGTTTCCCAAAGATTCTCTTAGCATGCAAAACCAAATCAGACATGGAATCACCATAAGACCAATCAATTTGCAAATAATTCCAAACTCTGATACTAAAATCGTAGTTGAAAAAGAAGTGGTCTCTGGTTTCCCTAGTCTGCAAAGGGAAAAGAACATAGTTGACTCCATCATCCAAATTCTATTGCCTCCTCTCCACCATGTCCTTAGTGTTCAATCTGTCCATGATGAGCATCCAGGCAAACATCTTGAATTTCATGGTACAAGAGGACTTCCAAATCCAAGAGGTCAAAGGGTTAAAGGACTCAGATGCAAAAGCATGGGAGTAGAACATCTTTGGTTTGTACCCTTTTGAAGTGCCTTGCCAAAACCAAATATCCTTGGACCTAGGGTTTCTATGTTGGCTCTCCATCAGGATCTGCAGAAGGACCAGATAATCAAAAGCTTGGGCAGACAATGGGAGATGGAAGTGATGGAACAAGTCTTGGGAATCAAAGAACTCTTTGACAATGATCCAAGGGTCCTTGGCATAAGAGAACAGCCTGGGAAATCTGGTTTGAAGAGAAGAAGCTTCTTGGCCAAGCTGCCAGTTGTCAGACCACATAAGAACTGTGTCACCTTCATTTATCTGAACCCAAGTGCAATCTCTGAAGCTGAGCATAACCTTGCAAATTTCTTTCCACCAAAAGGAACCACAAACAAAGGTTCCCTGGGGCACTCTATCATGATAATAAGTATCCCAGATGAAGGAGACCCAAGGAAGATCTTTCTTATTAAGAAAGTTGTTTGCATGCTTGAGTAGTAGAGCCACATTTTGCACACCAAGGTTAAGAATGCCAAGGCCTCCCCTGTTTTTAGGTCTGCAAATAAGATCCCAAGCAGGAAGGGAACAAGGAGGCTCATCTCTATGTTTCCTCCAGAGGCATTGCCTCTGAATTCTTTCCAACTGCTTTACGATTCCTACAGGAACAGCCAAACTACAAAGGAAGAAAATGGGCATTGATGACAGGGCAGAGTTTAAAAACTATAATCTTTCTCCCTGGTTTAAGAAGGAGGAGCTAGCAGTCATTCTCCTCTCCATACAGTCCACCAAAGGCATGAAATCAATCATTTTTGGCCTTGTAGTTCCTACAGGCAGCCCAGATAAGTAAATGGCATTTTCCCAATTTGGCATCCAAAATCAGCAGCTAAATCAATCATATGAGCAGAGTCCACATTGATTGGTATAATAAAAGATTTATGATAGTTCACATCCAGACTAGTGGACATGGAAAAAACCCTCAACATGTCCTTCAGGGCAACAAGTTGGTCCCTATTAGCAGGTAGAATGATGAGTGTATCATCAGCATACTGAATGAGAGGGTAATCCTGATCATGGCATGGAATAGGCAAATGAAGGATGCCTTTTCTGAACATGCCATTAATGACAGTGTGAAGCAGGTCAGCAGCCAAGACAAACAGGAGAGGCGAGGTTGTAGATCCCGACGAAGATCTCGAAGAAACAGGTACGTTCCAAGGGATCAATCCAGGGAGAAGCCAACCCAAGGGAAAGGTCACGTTACCTGACACATTTGGTGGCTGAAAGCACAAGTGCTCCCTAGGTGATTTTGGTAATTAATGTCAACATATCTCTTGTTGGACTAACACTTTTACCTAGTATGTTTCAGATGAGTTCAACAATGAAGTGGCATGGACTAGAGGATGTGGAACCCCTTCAAGATGCTACGGACAAAAGGATTGGCTCAAGCTCAAAGCTCAAGACTCTACATTTTCTATTTTAGTGATCCAAGATCATATTGAGTCTATAGGAAGAGCCAATACTATCAAGAGGGGATGAGGTGTTGCCTAATGGCATGCTTTCTCAATGTGCTTAGTGATATGCTCCAAAGCCCTCAACTACTTTCTCACATCCACATACGACCTAAACCAAAAGTCCAACTCGGCCTCACCGATTCTTTCTATCCGGCGCCACCGAGTTCAGATGTCATAGCCACTGCACAAACCCTAGGCAAATCGGTCTCACCGAGATGGGATTGTAATCTCTCTGTACGTATCTATTACCAAAATCGGTCTCACCGAGTTTGCGTAATCGGTCCTACCGAGATTGCAATGTAAACTCTCTGTCTCCTTTTCGTAACATTCCGGTCTCACCGAGATGAGCGAATCGGCCCCACTGAGTTTACCTGACCAACTCTCTGGTTAGCTTATTACCAAAATTGGTCTCACCGAGTTTGTGTAATCGGTCTCACCGAGATTATGTTATGCCCTAACCCTAACCATATCGGTCCTACCGAGTTGCATGTCGGTCCCACCGAAAATCCTAACGATCTCTAGATTTGCTGAATCGGTCCGACCGAGTTTCTCAATTCGGTCCCACCGAGATTGGCAAGTTGTGTGTAATGGTTCGATTTTGTGTGGAGGCTATATATACCCCTCCACCTCCTCTTCATTCATGGAGAGAGCCATCAGAACGTGCCTACACTTCCAGCATACATTTTCTGAGAGAGAACCACCTACACTTGTGTTGAGGCCAAGATATTCCATTCCTACCATATGAATCTTGATATCTAGCCTTTCCCTAAGTTTCTTTCCACTCAAATCTTCTTTCCACCAAATCCAAATCCTGTGAGAGAGAGTTGAGTGTTGGGGAGACTATCATTTGAAGCACAAGAGCAAGGAGTTTATCATCCACACACCATTTGTTACTTCTTGGAGAGTGGTGTCTCCTAGATTTGCTAGGTGTCACTTGGGAGGCTCCAACAAGACTGTGGAGTTGAACCAAGGAGTTTGTAAGGGCAAGGAGATCGCTTACTTCGTGAAGATCTACCGCTAGTGAGGCAAGTCCTTCGTGGGCGATGGCCATGGTGGGATAGACAAGGTTGCCTCTTCGTGGACCCTTCGTGGGTGGAGCCCTCCGTGGACTCGCGCAACCGTTACCCTTCGTGGGTTGAAGTCTCCATCAACGTGGATGTACGATAGCACCACCTATCGGAACCATGACAAAAACATCCGTGTCTCCAATCGCGTTTGCACACTCCAATCCCATCCCTTTACATTCTTGCAAGTTGCATGCTTTACTTTCCGCTTCTCATATACTCTTTGCATGCTTGCTTATTATGTATTGTGAGTGTTAAACTTGTGCCAAAACTCCACTTAAACTTAAAGAAGTTAAAAACTGCAACTTTTGGTACTTAGTGTCTAATCACCCCCCTCTAGACACCTCTTCTCGATCCTTTCAATTGGTATCAGAGCTCTAGTCTCCATTGCTTTGGTTTAAACCCCATTGGAGGAAGATGGATGAGTCTACTATTGGGAGTCTTAGACATAGAGTGCCTATACTTGATGGAGAGTATTTTCATGAGTGGAAAAATGATATGCTTGTGATTTTCAATGAATATCATTTGAACAAGTACAATGCTAGCCCTTGTGCACCTCATGTTGATCTTATGCATCCTACCCTTGATGAGTCAATTGACATGATTCACATCTTAGAACTGTTGAACTTATCACTAGAGGCTTGCCTAGAAACTTGATTGGATGTTTGCCTACTCTTAAGTGTGCCTACACCATATGGAAATTTCTTGAGGAACGTTTTCCAAATTATTCCTTCAAAAATCTAGATGAAATTATCCATAAGTGTATTGCCTTGAGTAAGATGAATTCCAATGATCCTATGTTTGGTGATTGTCTATTTGAGCTTACATACCTTATGCGTGCCAAAGGAGATGTTGGAATTATTAGTGATATTATTTCCGAAGCTATAAAAATTCATAAAGAAGATCATTGTCAAACTCACTCTAACGAATCACCCGCTCTAGGATTTGATCCACCACATGACGATGTTGAACATGGATACTATGACGAGGATGATGATAGTGACTTTGATCTTCATGATGCAATGAGACACTTTGGTCTTATGGCAAATCTTCGGGGATATATGGCAGGAGGAAAGGAATGGGTTCTTGATAGTGGATGTACCGATCACATGACCGGAGATAAAGATATGTTTTGTGAGCTTGCTAAAAACGATGGTCCTTGAAAGTATGTCACTTTCGGTGACAACTCAAAGGGTAAGGTGGTTGGCCTCAGTAAGGTGGCCATATCACATGATAGCTCCATACAAAATGTCATGCTCGTTGAATCTCTTGGCTACAACTTACTTTCAATATTTAGACTTGTTGATTTCGGTTTCAGTGTCCTATTTACTGAAGTAGATTGCCAAGTGTTTCATAGAGATAATCATAAAATGGTCTTTACCGGTGTACGTAGAGGTGATCTATACATTTTTGATTTCACTAAAAAGGCTCAACCTAGAACTTGCTTTATTGCTAAATCTTCTAAAGGTTGGTTGTGGCATAGACAATTAGGTCATGTTGGCATGCGAAACCTTGACAAGCTTATTGAATGAAATCATATCCTTGGCGTTAACGATGTCATATTTGATAAGGATAGACTTTGCAGTGCTTGTCAAGCAGGTAAACATGTTGGAGGAAGGCATCCCGTGAAGAACATCATGACCACAAGGAGGCCACTCGAGCTACTTCACATTGATCTTTTTGGTCCCAACGCCTACAAAAGTCTTGGTGGAAATTCTTTTGGTCTAGTCATAGTTGATGATTTTTCAAGATTTACGTGGGTGTTCTTTCTCGATGATAAATCGCAGGTCCAAAAGATCTTCAAAAACTTCGCTAGGAAGGCCCAAAATCAATTTGAAGTGAAGATCAAGAAGGTTCGCAATGACAACGGAACGGAGTTCAAGAACGCAAATGTGGATACATTTCTTGAAGAAGAAGGTATTTCACATGAGTTCTCGGCTACGTACACACCTCAACAAAATGGAGTTGTTGAGAGGAAGAACCAGACGCTCATCAAAATGGCGAGAACGATGCTTGATGAGTACAAGACGCCGAAGCACTTTTGGGCGGAAGCGGTTGAGACAACTTGTCATGCAACAAATCGCTTGTATCTTCACAAGCTACTCGGCAAGACGACATACGAGCTCCTCACCGTTAACAAACCCCAAGTTGGATACTTTCGAGTATTCGGCTCAAAGTGCTACATTCTTGATAAGCATCATTGTTCTAAATTTGCTCCTAAGTCTCATGAAGGTTTCCTACTTGGTTATGGCTCAAACTCTCACACATACCGTGTCCACAACAACTTCACCCGAAAGGTTGAAGAAACGGTAGATGTGAAGTTTGATGAATCTAATGGCTCGCAAGTAGAGAAATTGCCAATTGATGTAGGAGACAAAGACCCCTCGGAAGCAATCCAAGACTTGTCTATTGGCAAGATTCGTCCAACGGAGGTGAAGGAGAGTACCTCGTACGTCCAAGTGGAAGCTTCTACCTCATGACAAGGTGAACCAAGAGTTGATACGGAAGCATCCACAAGTGGGACACACCAAGATGAAGAAAACAAGGAAGTGCACCAAGATGAACGCCAACAACCTCCTTCTCCACCATGACAAGAGAACGACAACATCAACAATGAAGACAACCAAGAAGAAGAATAAGATGAAGAAGATGTTCAACCAAGACCCAAGCAAAAGCTTTCACGAGTTCGAGCAAGAATTGCTAAAGACCATCCCGTCGAGCAAATCTACAATGATATCCAAACCGGGAGAATCACTCGCTCTAAAACTCGTTTATCTAACTTTTGTGAACACTGTTCATTCATCTCTAGCATTGAACCTATGAAGTTTGAAGAAGCATTGGAAGATCCAAATTGGATAAACGCTATGCATGAAGAGCTACACAACTTTAAGAGAAATCAAGTGTGGACATTGGTCGAGAAGCCCGATAACAACCACAACATCATCGGTACCAAATGGGTGTTTCACAACAAGCAAGATGAAGATGGACAAGTAGTTCGCAACAAAGCACATCTCGTCGCCCAAGGCTACACACAAGTTGAAGGTATGTACTATGGTGAGACTTATGCTCCCGTTGCTAGACTTGAGTCCATTCACATCATACTTGCCTATGCTAATCACCATGATATCACCTTATACCAAATGGACATTAAAAGTGTTTTTCTAAATGGTGAAATAGAGGAGGAAGTTTATGTTAAGCAACCTCCTGGCTTTGTTAATCCTAAGAAACCTGATCATGTTTACAAACTTCACAAAGCTCTTTATGGTCTTAAAAAAGCTCCTAGAGCGTGGTATAAATGTTTGACCAAGTTCCTTATTGAAAAAGGCTTTGAAATTGGAAAAATAGATTCTACTCTTTTTACTAAAAGGGTTAATGGAGAACTATTTGTATGCCAAATCTATGTTGATGATATTATATTTGTATCAACTAACCCTCATTTTAGTGAAAAGTTTGGAAAGCTAATGTCGGAGAAGTTCGAGATGTCTATGATGAGTGAACTCAAATTCTTTCTTGGTTTGCAAATCAAGCAAACTAAGTAAGGTACCTTTGTCTCTCGAACGAATTACACCAAGGACTTATTCAAGAAGTTCAATATGCAAGAATGCAAAGGTATGACTACACCCATGCCTACTAGTGGAGATCTTGATTTGACCAAAGATGGTGAACCGGTTGATCAAAAGGTTTATCGCTCTATGATTGGTTCACTGTTATATCTATGTGCTTCACGTCCCGATATTATGCTAAGTGTGTGCATGTGTGCACAATATCAAGCTGCTCCTAAAGAAGCTCATCTTAAGGCCGTGAAAAGGATAGTGAGATACTTAATCCATACACCAAACTTTGGTATTTGGTATCCAAAGAGGGCTTCTTTCAATCTTGTTAGCTACTCCGACTCGGACTATGCCGGTGACAAGGTTGATAGAAAGTCCACTTCGGGTACTTGTCAATTTCTTGGTAGATCTCTTGTATCCTGGTCTTCCAAGAAACAAAACTCGGTATCCTTATCCACCACCGAAGCGGAATACATTGCCGCTGGTCCATGTTGTGCTCAATTACATTGGATGACCCAAACTCTTAAAGATTATGGGATATATGTGAAACATGTTCCATTAGTTTGTGACAATGAAAGTGCTATCAAGATTGCTCACAATCCCGTGCAACATTCTCGAACTAAGCATATTGAAGTTCATTATCATTTCATTCGAGATCATGTTGCCAAAGGGGACATTAATCTTAACCATGTTCGCACTGAAAAGCAATTAGCTGATATATTCACTAAACCACTTGATGAAAAAGTGTTTTGCAGATTAAGAGGTGAATTGAACATCATTGATGCCTCAAACTTGGAGTAGGAACTCCATTTGATACATGCAAGGCATGAGCCTATGACTAACCCTTGATATTTCTCTTATGAAGACTATCTTATGTCTTGGGTACATTTGCACCTTGCATGTTATCTAACCCTTGTAGGTATTTGGATGAACCAAAATCTATGAGATTGCACCTCATTCATATCTTGAGCAATCTCTACATCACCAAGTCCCTACACAATGGTGGTTGAAGACAAGGAAGCACGAAACCATTCAAACATATCCTTTGACAAATTCTATGTTGAGTTTCATGATTGTCATTTTGGATACACAAGTGCTCTTCCTTGCAAGAACTAACCCATGTAGGTAGATGAACTCAAATTCCAAGTGGTGCTCCCAACTCTTGATGAGCTACATCAACCTTGAGCAACCCACACGAGTTCAACTACATGATCATGATCAACACCACCACCCAAGGTATGTTATTCCATCTTAGAGAAGCTTTACTCCAAGTCATGAGTCAAAGCAACTCGACAAGATGTGAATACGTCAATATGCTTAAATGAAAAATGGTAACCCCATTTTGAGCTTAAACGATGAGTTTGACCTATGATCAAGTGATCTCACTTGACTCCTAAGTCAATATACTCTAACATAGGTGACTTTGTCGCCGACCAATTCTAGATGAAGTCCTCTTGTGTTCTTTTCTGTGCTCTTGCATTTGTCTCATGCATATTTGTTTCCCCTTTATTTAAAAAAATTTCATCTAGATTTCTTTTCTTTTCTATTTGCTCTCCATTTCTTGCATCCAATTCATTGCAAATCTTTCAGTTAATTCCTTGCAAATCCTTGTGAGATCTTACTTGTCTAGTGAGCGGTGACAAGTGTTTTCCTTGTGATGAACTTGGTCACACTGGACTGTTGTTTTCGGCCTAACCAAATCCTTTCGGTACAACCGAAACATAGAATTCAGTGCCACCCGATGTCACTACAGGAAAGACATTTTGCCACTTGTTCCTGCATTTCTTTTGATCCAGCTCCACTCAATGAATCTTGTCCTCTACCAGCATCACATTTAACTTGCTGCTTTCTTCTATGACTCAAGGACCAAACCCATCGTGACAAATATCCAGAAGAACCCTTCTTGGAAATTGATGTCAAAGGGGGAGAGAGAGATCACATCAAAGCTTAATCATATCTATAGGGGGAGAGAATACTCAAGGGGAGAGAGAGTAATCATCAAGGACCCCAGATGCTTGATGTTCAAGAGGAGAGAAGTCACATGACTTTAAGAGGGGAAAGACATGTTCATATTTGTTTGCATTAGCTCTGTTTATTTTCTTTGAGCTCTGATTTTGCTCTGATTTTTTGTTCCCTATCTTCTCCCAATATCCCATGCTAGATTCAGGGGGAGCAAGACATCTAAGGGAAGGAAATCCTAGAATTCATTGCACATCTTTACCTTTGGGGACATGTCTGTATCCAATGTGGTACTCAGTACTCACTCCCTACATGTCATCCCAGTCTTGGTACTCTTGTGGTTTCTTGTGTTTGCTCTGGCCAGTAGGTGTATGTGTGTTATCTAACCTTGTTTACGCAGGTTCATTCCATCCTAAGCCAACTCAAGACCACAAGGTAAGTATATGCATCACAGTCATGTGTATGAGAAATTCTTGATTATGTACATACTGTTTGCAAGAAGGACTCGTGAGCATGAAGGTACATTTCCCATATTTACATCTTTTGCCCTGATGCATATAGCCAAGATACATGTAACACATTTCTTACTCTGTCATGTTTATGCATTCACATGCTCCTATATTCCATATTCACATGATTGCATACATGTACGGGGAGCCTATGCATGTTACATGCACTACTAGGGAAAACCCTAGCAGTAGCGCATGTTTTGTGCCCACTAGTAGCGCGGGTGGCCGCGCTACTAATAAGGCGCTACAGCTATTGCTTAGCAGTAACGCGTGCCAGCACGCGCTACTGCTAGGACAAATAGCTGCAGCGTTTGTTCAATACCACGCTACTGCTAAGGTATCTACTTGCAGCGTGTTTTCTTTCCATCGCTACTAGTATTTTTTTTAGTGTATTTATGCGCCATCACACAAATATTGGTACAATACCAGCTACTATGAGGTTTACATCATTATGTCCATAACAGTGTATTAAATGAAGGTGGATTAGGTTCAAGTGGAGGCAATATGTGCTGCATGTCAAAAGTATACTACTAATCCAAACTTGATCTAGTTTGGACTAGTAGTACTTTCGATGTGCACCACATGTTGCCTCCACTTGAATCTAATCCGCCAGCACAAGCTATTTAATCATCATCATAGTCATTACCACCAACAGTATTTATTTAATCAGCACTAACACTTGTTGGGGAACGTTGTAGAAAATTAAAATTTTTCCTACGGTTTCACCAAGATCCATCTATGAGTTCATCTAGCAACGAGTCATGGGAGAGTGATTGCATCTACATACCACTTGTAGATCGCATGCGGAAGCGTTCAATGGAACGGGGTTGATGGAGTCGTACTCGCCGTGATTCAGATCACCGATGACCTAGTGTCGAACGGACAGCACCTCCGCGTTCAACACACGTATGGAGCGCATGACGTCTCCTCCTTCTTGATCCAGCAAGGGGGAAGGAGAGGTTGATGAAGATCTAGCAGCACGACAGCGTGGTGGTGGATGCAGCAGAACTCCGGCAGGGCTTCACTAAGCAACTACGGGAGGAGGAGGAGGTGTTGCAGGGAGGAGGGAGGCGCCAGGGCTTATGGTTGCGGCCACCCCTCCCTCCCCTCCCTTTATATAGGCTCATGAGAGGGGGGAGGGTGCAGCCTTGCCCCTTCCTCCAAGGAAGGGGTGCGGCCAAGAGGGGGGAGGAGTCCATCCTCCCCAAGGCACCTCGGAGGTGCCTTCCCCTCTTTGGACTCTCCACTTTCCAAGTCTTCTTGGCGCATGGGCCTCTTGGGGCTGGTGCCCTTGGCCCATATAGGCCAAGGCGCACCCCCTACAGCCCATGTGGCCCCCCGGGCCAGGTGGACCCCCCCCCCCGGTGGACCCCCGGACCCCTTTCGGCACTCCCGGTACAATACTGATAAAGTGCGAAACTTTTCCGGCGACCAAAATAAGACTTCCTATATATAAATCTTTACCTCCGGACCATTCCGGAACTCCTCGTGATGTCCGGGATCTCATCCGGGACTCCGAACACCATTTGGTATGCTGCATACTCATATTCATACAACCCTAGCGTCACCGAGCCTTAAGTGTGTAGACCCTACGGGTTCGGGAGACACGTAGACATGACCGAGACGGCTCTCGGGCAATAACCAACAGCGGGATCTGGATACCCATGTTGGCTCCCACATGCTCCTCGATGATGTCATCGGATGAACCACGATGTCGAGGATTCGATCAAACCCCGTATACAATTCCCTTTGTCAATCGGTACGCTACATGCCCAAGACTCGATCGTCGGTATCCCAATACCTCGTTCAGTCTTGTTACCGGCAAGTCACTTTACTCGTACCGTAATGCATGATCCCGTGACCAAACACTTGATCACTTTGAGCTCATTACGATGATGCATTACCGAGTGGGCCCAGAGATACCTCTCCGTCATACGGAGTGACAAATCCCAGTCTCGAGCCGTGTCAACCCAACAGACACTTTCGGAGATACCTGTAGTGCACCTTTATAGTCACCCAGTTACGTTGTGACGTTTGGTACACCCAAAGCACTCTTACGGTATCCGGGAGTTACACGATCTCATGGTCTAAGGAAGAGATACTTGACATTGAAAAAGCTCTAGCAAAATGAACTACACGATCTTGTGCTATGCTAAAGATTGGGTCTTGTCCATCACATCATTCTCCTAATGATGTGATCCCGTTGTCAATGACATCTAATGTCCATAGTCAGGAAACCATGACTATGTGTTGACCAACGAGCTAGTCAAATAAAGGCTCACTAGGGACATGCTATGGTCTATGTATTCACACGTGTATTACGATTTCCGGATAATAGAATTATAGCATGAATAAAAGATAATTATCATGAACAAGGAAATATAATAATAATGCTTTTATTATTGCCTCTAGGGCATATTTCCAACAGTCTCCCACTTGCACTAGAGTCAATAATCTAGTTACATTGTGATGAATCGAACACCCATAGAGTTCTGGTGCTGATCATGTTTTGCTCGCAAGAGTGGTTTAGTCAACGGATCTGCGACATTCAGATCCGTATGTACTTTGCAAATATCTATGTCTCCATCTTGAACATTTTCACGGATGGAGTTGAAACGACGCTTGATGTGCCTGGTCTTCTTGTGAAACCTGGGCTCCTTGGCAAGGGCAATAGCTCTAGTGTTGTCACAGAAGAGTTTGATCGGCCCCGACGCATTGGGTATGACTCCTAGGTCGGTGATGAACTCCTTCACCCAAATTGCTTCATGCGCTGCCTCCGAGGCTTCCATGTATTCCGCTTCACATGTAGATCCCGCCACGATGCTCTGCTTGCAGCTGCACCAGCTTACTGCTCCACCATTCAACATATACACGTATCCGGTTTGTGACTTAGAGTCATCCAGATCTGTGTCAAAGCTAGTGTCGACGTAACCCTTTATGACGAGCTCTTCGTCACCTCCATAAACGAGAAACATGTCCTTTGTCCTTTTCAGGTACTTTAGGATATTCTTGACCGCTGTCCAGTGTTCCTTGCCGGGATTACTTTGGTATCTTCCTACCAAACTTACGGCAAGGTTTACATCAGGTCTGGTACACAGCATGGCATACATAATAGATCCTATGCTGAGGCATAGGGGATGACGCTCATCTCTTCTTTATCTTTTGCCGTGGTCGGGCATTGAGCCGAGCTCAATCTCACACCTTGCAATACAGGCAAGAACCCCTTCTTGGACTGATCCATTTTGAACTTCTTCAAAATCTTATCAAGGTATGTGCTTTGTGAAAGACCTATGAGGCGTCTTGATCTATCTCTATAGATCTTGATGCCTAATATATAAGCAGCTTCTCCAAGGTCCTTCATTGAAAAACACTTATTCAAGTAGGCCTTAATGCTGTCCAAGAATTCTATATCATTTCCCATCAAAAGTATGCCATCTACATATAATATGAGAAATGCTACAGAGCTCCCACTCACTTTCTTGTAAACGCAGGCTTCTCCATAAGTCTGCATAAACCCAAACGCTTTGATCATTTCATCAAAGCGAATGTTCCAACTCCGAGATGCTTGCACCAGCCCATAAATGGATCGCTGGAGCTTGCATACTTTGTTAGCATTCTTAGGATCGACAAAACCCTCCGGCTGCATCATATACAGTTCTTCCTTAAGATGCCCGTTAAGGAATGCCGTTTTGACGTCCATCTGCCATATCTCATAATCATAGTATGCGGCAATTGCTAACATGATTCGGACGGACTTCAGCTTCGCTACGGGAGAGAAAGTCTCATCGTAGTCAATCCCTTGAACTTGCCGATAACCCTTAGCGACAAGTCGAGCTTTATAGATGGTGACATTACCATCCGCGTCCGTCTTCTTCTTAAAGATCCATTTGTTATCTATCGCTCGCCGATCATTGGGCAAGTCAGTCAAAGTCCATACTTTGTTTTCATACATGGATTCTATCTCGGATTTCATGGCTTCTAGCCATTTGTTGGAATATGGGCCCGCCATCGCTTCTTCATAGTTCGAAGGTTCACCGTTGTCTAACAACATGATTTCCAGGACAGGGTTGCCGTACCACTCTGGTGCGGAACGTGTCCTTGTGGACCTACGAAGTTCAGTAGCAACTTGATCCGAAGTATCTTGATCATCATCATTATTTTCCTCTTCAGTTGGTGTAGGCATCACAGGAACATTTTCTTGAGCTGCACTACCATCCTGTTCAAGAGGTAGTACTTCATCGAGTTCTACTTTCCTCCCACTTACTTCTTTCGAGAGAAACTCCTTTTCCAGAAAGGATCCGTTCTTGGCAACAAAGATCTTGCCCTCGGATCTTAAGTAGAAGGTATACCCAATGGTTTCCTTGGGGTATCCTATGAAGACGCATTTTTCCGACTTGGGTTCGAGCTTTTCAGGTTGAAGTTTCTTGACATAAGCATCGCATCCCCAAACTTTTAGAAACGACAGCTTAGGTTTCTTCCCAAACCATAATTCATACGATGTCGTCTCAACGGATTTAGATGGTGCCCTATTTAAAGTGAATGTAGCTGTCTCTAGAGCGTATCCCCAAAATGATAGCGGTAAATCGGTAAGAGACATCATAGATCGCACCATATCCAATAGAGTGCGATTACGACGTTCGGACACACCGTTTCGCTGAGGTGTTCCAGGCGGCGTGAGTTGTGAAACGATTCCACATTTCCTTAAGTGTGTACCAAATTCGTGACTTAAATATTCTCCTCCATGATCCGATCGTAAGAATTTTATCTTTCGGTCACGTTGATTCTCTACTTCATTCTAAAATTCCTTGAACTTTTCAAAGGTCTCAGACTTGTGTTTCATCAAGTAGACATACCCATATCTACTCAAGTCATCTGTGAGAGTGAGAACATAACGATATCCTCCACGAGCCTCAACACTCATTGGACCGCACACATCGGTATGTATGATTTCCAACAAGTTGGTTGCTCGCTCCATTGTTCCGGAGAACGGAGTCTTGGTCATTTTGCCCATGAGGCATGGTTCGCATGTGTCAAATGATTCATAATCGAGAGACTCTAAAAGTCCATCAGCATGGAGCTTCTTCATGCGCTTGACACCAATGTGACCAAGGCGGCAGTGCCACAAGTATGTGGGACTATCGTTATCAACTTTACATCTTTTGGTATTCACGCTATGAATATGTGTAACACTACGTTCGAGATTCATTAAGAATAAACCATTGACCATCGGGGCATGACCATAAAACATATCTCTCATATAAATAGAATAACCATTATTCTCGGATTTAAATGAGTAGCCATCTCGTATTAAACGAGATCCAGATACAATGTTCATGCTCAAACTTGGCACTAAATAACAATTATTGAGGTTCAAAACTAATCCCGTAGGTAAATGTAGAGGTAGCGTGCCGACGGCGATCACATCGACCCTGAAACCATTCCCGACGTGCATCGTCACCTCGTCCTTCGCCAGTCTCCGCTTATTCCGCAGCTCCTGCTGTGAGTTACAAATATGAGCAACGGCACCGGTATCAAATACCCAGGAGTTACTACGAGTACTGGTAAGGTACACATCAATTACATGTATATCAAATATACCTTTAGTGTTGCCGGCCTTCTTATCCGCTAAGTATTTGGGGCAGTTCCGCTTCCAGTGACCCTTCCCCTTGCAATAAAAGCACTCAGTCTCAGGCTTGGGTCCATTCTTTGACTTCTTCCCGGTAACTGGCTTACCAGGTGCGGCAACCTCCTTGCCGTCCTTCTTGAAGTTCTTCTTACCGTTGCCCTTCTTGAACTTAGTGGTCTTATTGACCATCAACACTTGATGTTCTTTCTTGATTTCAACCTCTGCTGACTTCAGCATAGAAAATACTTCAGGAATGGTCTTTACCATCCCCTGCATATTGTAGTTCATCACAAAGCTCTTGTAGCTTGTTGGGAGCGACTGAAGGATTCTGTCAATGACCGCCTCATCAGGGAGGTTAATATTCAGCTAGGTCATACGGTTGTGCAACCCAGACATCTTGAGTACGTGCTCACTGACAGAACTATTTTCCTCCATCTTACAACTATAGAACTTGTCGGAGATGTCATATCTCTCGACCCGGGCGTGAGCTTGGAAAACTAGTTTCAGCTCATCGAACATCTCATATGCTCCGTGATGCTCAAAACGCTTTTGGAGCCCCGGTTCTAAGCTCTAAAGCATGTCGCACTGAACGACGGAGTAATCATCAGCACGTGTCTGCCAAACGTTCAAATCGTCTTGCAGTGCTGGGAGAGCAGGTGGGTCACCTAACGGTGCTTCAAGGACATATGCTTTCTTGGCAACTATGAGGATGATCCTAAGGTTCCGGACCCAGTCTGTATAGTTGTTGCCATCATCTTTCAGGTTGGTTTTCTCTAGGAACGCGTTGAAGTTCATGTTGACATGAGCGTTGGCCATTTGATCTACAAGACATATTTTGCAAAGATTTTAGATTAGTTCATGATAATTAAGTTCATCTAATCAAATTATTTAATGAACTCCCACTCAGATTTGACATCCCCTTAGTCATCTAAGTGTTACACGATCCGAGTCGACTAGGCCGTGTCCGATCATCACGTGAGATGGACTAGTCATCGTCGGTGAACATTCTCATGTTGATCGTATCTTCCATACGACTCGTGTTCGACCTTTCGGTCTCCGTGTTCCGAGGCCATGTCTGTACATGCTAGGCTCGTCAAGTTAACCCTAAGTGTTTTGCATGTGTAAAATTGTCTTACACCCGTTGTATGTGAATGTAAGGATCTATCACACCCGATCATCACGTGGTGCTTCGAAACGACGAACTTTAGCAACGGTGCACAGTTAGGGGAGAACACTTCTTGAAATTGTTGTAAGGGATCATCTTATTTACTACCGTCGTTCTAAGTAAACAAGATGCATAAAACATAATAAACATCACATGCAATTATATAAAGTAGTGACATGATATGGCCAATATCATATAGCTCCTTTGATCTTCATCTTCGGGGCTCCATGATCATCTTGTCACCGGCATGACACCATGATCTCCATCATCATGATCTCCATCATCATGATCTCCATCATCGTGTCTTCATGAAGTTGTCACGCCAACGACTACTTCTACTTCTATGACTAACGCGTTTAGTAATAAAGTAAAGTAGTTTACATGGCGTTCTTCAATGACACGCAGGTCATACAAAAAAATAAAGACAACTCCTATTGCTCCTGCCGGTTGTCATACTCATCGACATGCAAGTCGTGATTCCTATTACAAGAACATGATCTCATACATCACAATATATCATTCATCATTCATCACAACGTCTGGCCATATCACATCACTTGACAATTGCTGCAAAAACAAGTTAGACGTCCTCTAATTGTTGTTGCATCTTTTACATGGCTGCAATTAGGTTCTAGCAAGAACGTTTTCTTACCTACGAATAACCACAACGTGATTTTGTCAACTTCTATTTACCCTTCATAAGGACCCTTTTCATCGAATCCGCTCCAACTAAAGTGGGAGAGACAGACACCCGCCAGCCACCTTATGCAACTAGTGCATGTTAGTCGGTGGAACCGGTCTCACGTAAGCGTACGTGTAAGGTTGGTCCGGGCCGCTTCATCCCACAATACCGCTGAAGCAAGATAAGACTAGTAGCGGCAAGCAAGTTGACAAGATCTACACCCACAACAAAATTGTGTTCTACTCGTGCAATAGAGAACTACGTATAGACCTAGCTCATGATGCCACTGTTGGGGAACGTTGCAGAAAATTAAAAAATTTCCTACGGTTTCACCAAGATCCATCTATGAGTTCATCTAGCAACGAGTCATGGGAGAGTGATTGCATCTACATACCACTTGTAGATCGCGTGCGGAAGCGTTCAATGGAACGGGGTTGATGGAGTCGTACTCACCGTGATTCAGATCACCGATGACCTAGTGCCGAACGGACAGCACCTCCGCGTTCAACACACGTACGGAGTGGATGACGTCTCCTCCTTCTTGATCCAGCAAGGGGGAAGGAGAGGTTGATGAAGATCCAGCAGCACGACGGCGTGGTGGTGGATGCAGCAGAACTCCGGCAGGGCTTCGCTAAGCAACTACGGGAGGAGGAGGAGGTGTTGCAGGGAGGAGGGAAGCGCCAGGGCTTATGGTTGCGGCCACCCCTCCCTCCCCTCCCTTTATATAGGCGCATGAGAGGGGGGAGGGCGCAGCCTTGCCCCTTCCTCCAAGGAAGGGGTGCGGCCAAGAGGGGGGGAGGAGTCCATCCTCCCCAAGCCACCTCGGAGGTGCCTTCCCCTCTTTGGACTCTCCACTCTCCAAGTCTTCTTGGCACATGGGCCTCTTGGGGCTGGTGCCCTTGGCCCATATAGGCCAAGGCGCACCCCCTACAGCCCATGTGGCGCCCCGGGGCAGGTGGACCCCCCCGGTGGACCCCCAGACCCCTTTCGGCACTCCCGGTACAATACCGATAAAGTGCGAAACTTTTCCGGCGACCAAAATAAGACTTCCTATATATAAATCTTTACCTCCGGACCATTCCAGAACTCCTCATGATGTCCGGGATCTCATCCGGGACTCTGAACAACATTCGGTATGCTGCATACTCATATTCATACAACCCTAGCGTCACCGAACCTTAAGTGAGTAGACCCTACGGGTTCGGGAGACACGTAGACATGACCGAGACGGCTCTTGGGCAATAACCAACAGCGGGATCTGGATACCCATGTTGGCTCCCACATGCTCCTCGATGATGTCATCGGATGAACCACGATGTCGAGGATTCGATCAAACCCCATATACAATTCCCTTTGTCAACCGGTACGTTACATGCCCAAGACTCGATCGTCGGTATCCCAATACCTCGGTCAGTCTTGTTACCGGCAAGTCACTTTACTCGTACCGTAATGCATGATCCCGTGACCAAACACTTGGTTACTTTGAGCTCATTATGATGATGCATTACCGAGTGGACCCAGAGATACCTCTCCGTCAGACGGAGTGACAAATCCCAGTCTCGACCCGTGTCAACCCAACAGACACTTTTGGAGATACCTGTAGTGCACCTTTATAGTCACCCAGTTACGTTGTGACGTTTGGTACACCCAAAGCACTCTTACAGTATCCGGGAGTTACACGATCTCATGGTCTAAGGAAGAGATACTTGACATTGAAAAAGCTCTAGCAAAACGAACTACACGATCTTGTGCTATGCTAAAGATTGGGTCTTGTCCATCACATCATTCTCCTAATGATGTGATCCCGTTGTCAATGACATCTAATGTCCATAGTCAGGAAACCATGACTATTTGTTGACCAACGAGCTAGTCAACTAGAGGCTCACTAGGGACATGCTATGGTCTATGTATTCACACGTGTATTACGATTTCCGGATAATACAATTATAGCATGAATAAAAGACAATTATCATGAACAAGGAAATATAATAATAATGCTTTTATTATTTCCTCTAGGGCATATTTCCAACAACACTAGCTAATAATAATCATCATAGTCATTACCACCAACACTAGCTATTTTATCATCATAGTAATAGTGTAGCACATCATCATCCTCAAACTCATTTCTAGCTAGCTAATCACTCCTGCTGCTCTCTCTTAGGTAAAATAACATAAAACATATATAGCTCTCCTCCTCGATCAAACTGGAGCATGCAAATGAACCTGTCTCCTAATCATGGGTAGCGCATCTGTTTGCTGCCCCCTAGTACTTCTCTGCACTCCCCCATCACATATTTGGTCCAGTCTTGCACTATTAAGCATCCGTCGCTAATCTTGAATGCACTAAAGTAATCTGTAGGATATCTTGGCCGTAAGCTGATAATACTCATGGTACCTTTAGTCTCGATCCCATAAGGCACAACATTCATCGGGAGTCCCTGTTGAAGAACATCGTACGGTAACATACTTAGCAATGAAGTTTAGCTTCAAAAATAATGTATGGAAAAGATGCACCGATGACAAATAGTAAAAATCTTACCATCCTTCCTAAATAGATGTGACCGTAGTTCATTACCAACACTATTGGTCGCACATTTTCAGTACTAACATTTCTAAATGCAGGAAGAAAATTTGTCTTGACAGTATCAAGATCCTCAAGCCATGAAACATAATGACTGAGCTCCACGCAGTTGAGTTCAGCCCCAGGACAGTATACGGTCCTGTGTACCAAGCGCTGGACATGTTTGCTTGCACGGAAATAAGCTGACAATACAAATTAGTTGTCAACTATTTTTGAATAAACAATATCAAAGACATAAATATGGTTGAGAAACTTACATAATGGTATAACTGGAGGCATTTTCACATCAACCCAGATGTCGGTATTACCTTCAATATCATCTTCGGGACGAATATCAAAGGTGATAACCATATCAGGCTCAAATGCATAAGTCTTGCATAGTGCTCGCCATGTTTTGCATCCAAAATAGGTGTAGTCGTCTGAATTGTATAACTTTGCATGGAAAACATAACCATGCTCGGTCTTCAAGTAAAGTTTCTTTTCCTCCATACTATGACTGAAACCTATCTTATCCAATACAAAAACTCTTGCATGGCAGGGGATACACTAGTAGAATAATAAAAAAATATAAGTTGAAGCAAATGAAGCAGATGTCATGCTTAATTACGAAAAAAGACTTGTCATCGTGACTTACTGTATCCACTTCGAAGTTCTCGTCCAGCTTGATGTTGAAGCGCCTATCATCATCTAGGAAGATTCCGTTGCACAGGCCGCGCTCGTCTTTGCAGTATTTGCAAATACCGAAATCCTTCTCGTCGTCAGACATTTCCTATGTTCATAGTTAAAACATTAATTGAAAATCGATCGAAGAGAACTACCAAGATACTCAACACACAAATCCGGGGCACTCGATATTTCCTACATATTCTAGCACAAGTCATGCCAAAATTCACGGAAAAATCTGGCATGACCTTTGCTAAAATAGGACATATCGAGCGCCTGAAATTTGCCGGAACGGAAATGAGTCAACACTCCGGCAAAACATAGGCCACTCGAAGGTGTAACCTGCAAACATGACCGGCCACTTCGATATTGAGGAACACAAGATATACATTTCAAAATATCTTATAGGACTCAAATTAGCATGCATTCAATAAGCAAAAGTAAATCATCTCATGCGTTAGTACATCGTCGAATATTATCACTAATACATCACGAATAGTGTCATACATATAACATCACTAATACAACTAAAACTCTAGCACACGACGGGTATCGGCGCGGGCGGTGGACACCCACAGAGAAGGCACCATCACGGGATCATAGCTCCAGTGAGATCCCCGGAGAACCTGCCAGGTATTGGAGAACGGCCTGTGCTCCAACGCAAACAAGTAGCGACGGACGTGCGCGTCCTCCTCACTGACACAGTGACGCAACACCTCCGCGGAGTCCTCGAGCCTCTGGATCATCACTGGCCCACGCGACCGCCACCAAAGAAGGTTCGGGTCAACGACAGGCTGGCTCATCACCAACCTGCGCCCCCCGGTAGGTAGCGCCTCCCAGTACCACCCCGGCGGAGCCCAGTCTCGGACATGGCCGATCTGGTCAGGCAGGTGTCTTCCTCCGCCGACTCGACGACGAGGATGCGGGATAGGCATCGTCCACGACGAGGCAGGAAAAATTGCTTTAACTAAAAAATCACCTAATTAGTACCTAGTTCTTACTAACTAGTTCTTACTAACTAAATAGAAGACGGTCAAATTTTACTCGTTTTATTATGCATTACACTAGTGTTTATTCATCATCTAAGAAAACATCACCTAAGAAAAAATCCCAGCCGCATCTGTATCCAATTCATTTCCACCCATAGATGAACCCTAACTATTTGATGCAACTAAAATTTGAAGAACCCTATCTAGGCAGAGGTAGGGGAGGGGGAGGAGCAGGCGTGCTCACCTCGATCGGGTGCCTGCGGC
>NC_041383.1:417860314-417884782 GCF_002162155.2 Triticum dicoccoides
GTGCTCACCTCGATCAGGTGCCTGCGGCGAGAGAGGGGCAGGCGGCGTCGAGGTCGGGCTTGGGGCCGGGCGGCGTCCGGGGCGGCGTTGAGGTCGGGGGCGGCGTCCGGGGCGGCGTTGAGGTCGGGGCGGGGGTGGCGTTGAATCCAGGGTCGGGGGCGGCGTAGAGGGTGTGCGGAGAGCGCGCGGCGACCGACGGGCGACGGCGGCGGCTAGAGCGGAGGAGTTCGTTTTGGGGGAAGTGGCCGTGGGGAAGGACGAACGCGGTGGTTAAGTCAGAAGTACCAGTAGCGCTTTCCTGAAAGCGCGCTGCTGCTACGTTAGCTACAGCGCGTTCTGGGATACGCGCTACTGCTACTACTTTCTTCTTTTTCCCTTTTTCATTTATTTTTCTTCACATTTTATTTTTTTCCTTTCACCTTCTTCTATTTATTTCATTTTCAATTACCTTTCTATTTGCTTTTCATTTAATTTTATATCCTTTAGTAGTAGTGAGTTTAGAGCAAAACGCGCTGCTACAAAGAAAGTAGCAGTAGCGCAGTTCCATATAGATCGCTACTACTATGTGTACCATATCGGCTAAGCCGTGAGAATTTTAGTAGTAACGTGTATTCACCGGGACGCGCTACTGCTACGACACTATCTGCAGCGCGGTTTCGGCAGGCGCGCTGCTGCTATTTAGCACCAGCGTGCATTTTTGACCCACGCTACTGCTAAAGTTCTGTGTATAAGGTTTTCCCTAGTAGTGATGTCTTACCAAAGCTTTACTTTCTATTCTCTATATCTTTATCTAAAGCTTTGATCTATGTTGCCATCAATTACCAAAAAGGGGGAGTATGAAAGCACAAGTGCTCCCTAGGTGATTTTGGTAATTAATGTCAACATATCTCTTGTTGGACTAATACTTTTACCTAGTATGTTTCAAATGAGTTCAACAATGAAGTGGCATGGACTAGAGGATGTGGAACCCCTTCAAGATGCTAAGGACAAAAGGATTGGCTCAAGCTCAAAGCTCAAGACTCTAAATTTTCTATTTTAGTGATCCAAGATCACATTGAGTCTATAGGAAAAGCCAATACTATCAAGAGAGGATGAGGTGTTGCTGAATGGCTTGCTTTCTCAATGTGCTTAGTGATATGCTCCAAAGCCCTCAACTACTTTCTCACATCCACATATGACCTAAACCAAAAGTCCAACTCGGCCTCACCGATTCTTTCTATCCGGCGCCACCGAGTTCAGATGTCATAGCCACTGCCACAAACCCTAGGCAAATCGGTCTCACTGATAGGGATCTCGGTCTCACCGAGATGGGATTGTAATCTCTCTGTATGTATCTATTACCAAAATTGGTCTCACCGAGTTTGCATAATCGGTCCTACCGAGATTGCAATGTAAACTCTCTGTCTCCTTTTCGTAACATTTCGGTCTCACCGAGATGAGAAAATCGGTCCCACCGAGTTGATCTGACCAACTCTCTGGTTATCTTATTACGAAAATCGGTCTCACCGAGTTTGTGTAATCGGTCTCACCGAGACTACATTATGCCCTAACCCTAACCATATCGGTCCTACCGAGTTGCATGTCGGTTCCACCGAAAATCCTAACAATCACTAGATTTGCTGAATCGGTTCGACCGAGTTTCTCAATTCGGTCCCATCGAGATTGGCAAGTTGTGTGTAACAGTTATATTTTGTGTGGAGGCTATATATACCCCTCCACCTCCTCTTCATTCGTGGAGAGATCCATCAGAATGTGCCTACACTTCCAACATACATTTTCTGAGAGAGAACCACCTACACTTGTGTTGAGGCCAAGATATTCCATTCCTACCATATGAATCTTGATATCTAGCCTTCCCCAAGTTGCTTTCCACTCAAATCTTCTTTCCACCAAATCCAAATCCTATGAGAGAGAGTTGAGTGTTGGGGAGACTATCATTTGAAGCACAAGAGCAAGGAGTTCATCATCAACACACCATTTGTTACTTCTTGGAGAGTGGTGTCTCCTAGATTGGCTAGGTGTCACTTGGGAGCCTCCAACAAGACTGTGGAGTTGAACCAAGGAGTTTGTAATGGCAAGGAGATCGCCTACTTCATGAAGATCTACCGCTAGTGAGGCAAGTCCTTCGTGGGTGACGGCCATGGTGGGATAGACAAGGTTGCTTCTTCGTGGACCCTTCGTGGGTGGAGCCCTCCGTGGACTCGCGCAACCGTTACCCTTCGTGGGTTGAAGTCTCCACCAACGTGGATGTACGATAGCACCACCTATCGGAACCACGACAAAAAATCCATGTCTCCAATCGCGTTTGCACACTCCAATCACATCCCTTTACATTCTTGCAAGTTGCATGCTCTACTTTCCGCTGATCATATACTCTTTGCATGCTTGCTTATTATGTATTGTGAGTGTTAAACTTGTGCCAAAACTCCACTTAAATTTAAAGAAGTTAAAAACTGCAACTTTGGGTACTTAGTGTCTAATCACCCCCCCCCCCTCTAGACACCTCTTCTTGATCCTTTCAGCGGTGACCTAAACTACAGGACAGAGAAGATCGTTTTTTATGTCGCCGAGACCCTGTTGCCATATAAGGGGATCCTTGGCCGTCCAACACTGTCCAAGTTCATGGCAGCATCACACTACGCATATAACAAGCTGAAGATGCCCGTCCCAATGAGCATCATCACCGTCAGCTGCGACAAGAGGGATGCACTCATTTGTGCCGATCAACTCTACCAAGAGGCAGTTGCAGCACCTGTCACCAAGATACTTGCTCCTGCCACCGAGAAGAAGACCGGCAAGGCCTCGGCCGCCGGCAAGGCTCCTGGCTTCGGCAAGGGCTCCTGCACCCACTCCGGCAAACACGCCTCTTTGGAGTGCTATGTTCCCGCTGAGGACGTGCCAGAGAGCTCCACAGGCAAGAGCAAGAAAGCCAAGGCGGCACCACCAGAAACCAAGAAGGTACCTGTCAAGGAAGATGGCACGGGCGGAGCTTTTACCATAAGCTCCACCATAGACAGCAGATAGGAAAGCGCACTCGTCGCCTTCTGTGGGCGAATGTTGATGTGTTTGCATGGTGAGCATCTGACATCCCCGCGTTCCCAGGGAGGTGATTGAGCACCACCTTGCTGTCTGCCCCCATGCGCGGCCCGTGAAGCAGAAGGTCAGAAAGCATGCTTTGGAGCGACAAGAGTTCATCATCGAGGAGATCAGAAAGTTGGAAGCGGCAGGCTTGGTCAAGGGAGTACTCCACCCAACATGGTTCGCCAATCTAGTGGTAGTGCGTAAGGCGAATGGGAAATGGAGGCTGTGTATTGACTATACAGATATCAATAAAGCTTGTCCAAAGGATCCTTTCCCTTTGGCACACATCAACCGGATAGTGGATTCCACTACCGGGTGCGACCTACTGTCGTTCCCTGACGCCTACTCGGGATACCATCAAATCTTCATGAAGAAGGAAGATGAAGAAAAGATGGCATTTATCACCCCATGTGGTACGTACTGTTTCGTACGAATGCCTTTCGGGTTGAAAAGCGCTGGTTCAACATTCGCCCGAGCAGTCCAAATTGGTTTTGAGCCCCAGCTACATAGAAATATGGAAGATTATATGGATGATTTAGTGGTCAAAACTGAGGACAAGGCCACGCTCGTGCAGGATCTGGAGGAAACCTTTGCAAATTTGCGCAAGATCAACCTCAAGCTCAACCCTGAGAAGTGTGTGTTTGGCGTCCCATCTGTGGGTTTTTTGTGTCTCAACACGGAATCAAAGCAAATCCCGACAAGATCAAAGCAATTAAGCAGATTGAGGCGCCAAGGCAAGTCAAGGATGTCCATAGGCTCGCCGGTTGTGTTGCTGCTTTGAGTAGGTTCATCTCCAAGTCTGCTGAGCGCACCCTGCACTTTTTCAAAGTTTTGAAAAAGGCGGGTCCAATGAAATGGACCCCGGAAGCGGAGGCAGCGCTGCAAGATTTGAAGAGGTACCTCTCCTCCACGCCAATACTAGTCGCGCCTAAACCGCAAGAGCCATTGCTGCTATATCTAGCGGCGACGAATCAAGTTGTCAGTGCTGCACTAGTGGCACAGAGAGAAGTTGAGGAGGAAGCAGCGGCAGTGGCGAAGCCGATAGCTGGTGGGCCGGAGCCTTCTCCGGCAGGGCCCAATGCCAGCAAGGCAGGACCCCCGACAAAGCCCGATCCCGACAAGACAGACTCTGTGCGAGCAAGCGAAGGTGAACAGAAGAAGAAGGTGGTGCAGCACCCGGTTTATTTTGACAGCTCCCTCTTGCGAGGGCTAGATCAAGATATTCTGGTATGCAGAAGTTGCTTTTCAGCCACCTTATGGCCTTGAGAAAGCTGCGTCACTATTTCCAAGCGCATGAGATCACCATCTTCACTCGCCTCCCGTTGCAACGGATTTTGCACAACCCAGATGCAACAGGGAGGATTGTGGAGTGGGCGTTGGAACTGTCAAGCTCTGGCCTCAAGTTTGAAAGCACTTTGACGATCAAGAGCAGAGCCTTGGCAGAGTTCATAGCAAAGTGGACCTCCACGCCCGATGAAGAAGTTCAAGATACCACTCTTCCCGGCAAGGAGGCAAGCAGTTATTGGATTATGTAGTTTGATGGGGCTTTCTCGCTGCAAGGTGCTGGTGCTGGCGTGCTACTAGTCGCGCCCACCAGACAGCGCCTCAAGTATATAGTCCAGATGCATTTTCCTTGGGAAAGGTCAACGAACAACACTTCGGAGTACGAGGGGTTGCTAGCCGGTATCAAGATCGCGGCAGACCTCGGAATTAGGAAGCTCATCATCAGAGGTGATTCGCGGCTTGTCATTAAACAAGTCAATAAGGATTATCAGAGCCCGTTTATGGAGGCCTACGTGGATGAAGTGAGAAAATTGGAGGAGTGTTTTGACGGTCTGCAAGCAGAGCATGTTCCTCGAGCAGATAACAACATTGTCGATGACTTGTCAAAACAAGCTACCCTCAAGTTGCCTGTGGAACCAGGTACCTTTGTGCTTCAATTAACTCAGCCATCCGTGGGACCATCAACAGGACAGAACAAGCGAAGGAAAGCGGGCCCCGGCAAGTACTTTCCTGCTGAGCTCCCAGGAGCCGCCGGCAAGGAAGTTGTCGGGTACCCCAAGCTTGTGGGTAGCAGCAGCCTCCAGCAGGGCCCCAAGCCCTTGCCGTAGAGACAGTTGCCCCCATGGCAGAAGACATGCCTTTAGTCCTCGCTGTCGAGCCTCAGGCTCTGGCATGGGCACAGCACACCGTTCGTTTCCTCCAAGCAGGGGAACTCCCTGAGGAACATGAAGAAGCAGAAAGAGTAGGCCATTGGTCCAGCATGTACCAGTTTCTGGACGATGTCCTGTACCGAAGGAGACCAAACGGCGTGAAATTGAAGTGCATTCCTCAGGAGGGCGGACTAGAGCTATTGGCAGAGATACATGGAAGCATATGTGGCTCCCACATAGGGTCAAGAGCCCTTGCCGGCAAGGCATTCCGGCGAGGTGTCTTCTAGCCCACCGCCCTCCAGGATGCAATTGTACTAGTAGCCAAGTGTGAAGCGTGCCAGTTCCATTCAAAGAAGCTTCATCAACCAGCTCAAGCTCTTCAAACAATCCCTCTTTCTTGGCCATTTTCGGTCTGGGGGCTTGACATACTGGGCCCTTTTCCCCGTGCTGTCGGGGGCTTTGAGTACTTGTACGTTGTGATCGACAAGTTCACAAAGTGGCCACAAGTGGAGCCAGTGAGAAAAGTGACAACATAGTCAGCCGTCAAGTTCTTCAAGGGACCCGTTTGCTGTTTTGGTGTGACAAACAGAGTCATCACCGACAAGAGCACACAGTTCACGAGCCGCACCTTCATGCAATATATCCAGGACCTCGGTAGCAAAGTTTGATTTGCTTCTATTACTCATCCAAGAAGCAACGGCCAGGCAGAAGGGGCAAATGCTGAAGTGTTGCGAGGCCTCAAAACAAGAACTTTCGACAGGGTACGCAAGTGCGGAAGGAGCTAGATTGATGAATTGCCCATAGTTCTTTGGTCAATCAGGACAACACCAATTCAAGCCACTGGCCAGACACCCTTTGCCCCGTTATACGGGGCAGAAGCAGTTCTCCCCACAGAACTCATATACGGGTCACCTCAAGTGCCCGCTTATGATGAGTTTGAGGAAGAGCAGTTGCGCCAAGATGATGCAACACTCCTTGAGGAAGATTGTCTTCGGGCTGCTCTGCGAGCCGCTCACTACCAGCAAGCCTTGCGCCGCTACCATAGCCGCAAGGTTCATGCCCGAAGCCTTGAGGAAGTGATACGTCTCCAATGTATCTATAATTTTTTATTGTTCCATGCTATTATATTATCCATCTAGGATATTTTATATGCATTTATATGCTATTTTATATGATTTTTGGGACTAACCTATTAACCTAGAGGCAAGTGCCAATTTCTGTTTTTCCTTGTTTTTGAGTTTTACAGAAAAGGAATACCAAACGGAGTCCAATTGACATGCCAATTTTTGACGATTTTTATGGACCAAAAGAAGCCCCCAGAGTAAAAGAGTTGGGCCAGAAGAGTCCCAAACCGTCCACGAGGGTGGAGGGCGAGCCCTACCCCCCTGGGCGCGCCCCCTACCTCGTGGACGACTCGGAGACCCCCTTGACTTGAGACCGACCCCAAAAATTCCTATAAATATAGAAACCTCTAGAAAATAACCTAGATCGGGAGTTCCGCTGCCGCAAGCCTCTATAGCCACCAAAAACCAATCGGGACCCTATTCCAGCAACCTGCCGGAGGGGGATCCCTCACCGGTGGCCATCTTCATCATCCCGGCGCTCTTCATGACGAGGAGGGAGTAGTTCACCCTCGGGGCTGAGGGTATGTACCAGTAGCTATGTGTTTGATCTCTCTCTCTCTCTCTCTCGTGTTCTTGAGGTGGTACGATCTTGATGTATCGCGAGCTTTGCTATTATAGTTGGATCTTATAATGTTTCTCCCCCTCTACTCTCTTGTAATAGATTGAGTTTTCCCTTTGAAGTTATCTTATCGGACTGAGTCTTTAAGGATTTTAGAACACTTGATGTATGTCTTGTGTGGGATACCCGTGGTGACAATGGGGTATTATATTGATTCACTTGATGTATGTTTTGGTGATCAACTTGCGGGTTCCGTGACCTTGGGAATCTATGCATAGGGGTTGGCACACGTTTTCGTCTTGACTCTCCGGTAGAAACTTTGGGGCACTCTTTGAAGTACTTTGTGTTGGTTTGAATAGATGAATCTGAGATTGTCTGATGCACATCGTATAATCATGCCCATGGATACTTGAGGTGACATTGGAGTATCTAGGTGACATTAGGGTTTTGGTTGATTTGTGTCTTAAGGTGTTATTCTAGTGCGAAATCTATGATATATCGAACGGAAAGAATAGCTTCGTGTTATTTTACTACGGACTCTTGAATAGATCAATCAGAAAGGATAACTTTGAGGTGGTTTCGTACCCTACAATAATCTCCTCGTTTGTTCTCCTCTATTAATGACTTTGGAGTGACTATTTATTGCATGTTGAGGGATAGTTATATGATCCAGTTATATTATTACTGTTGAGAGAACTTGCACTAGTGAAAGTATGAACCTTAGGCCTTGTTTCCTACCATTGCAATACCGTTTACGCTCACTTTTATCATCAATTACCTTGCTGTTTTTATAATTTCAGATTACAAAAACTTATATATGTCATCCATATTGCACTTGTATCACCATCTCTTCGCCAAACTAGTGCACCTATACAATTTACCATTGTATTGGGTGTGTTGGGGACACAAGAGACTCTTTGTTATTTGGTTGCAGGGTTGTTTGAGAGAGAACATCTACATCCTACACCTCCCACGGATTGATAAACCTTAGGTCATCCACTTGAGGGAAATTTGCTACTGTCCTACAAACCTCTGCACTTGGAGGCCCAACAATGTCTACAAGAAGAAGGTTGTGTAGTAGACATCAAGCTCTTTTCTGGCGCCGTTGCCGGGGAGGTGAGTGCTTGAAGGTATATCTTTATATCTTGCAATCGAATCTTTTTGTTTCTTGTTTTATCACTAGTTTAGTTTATAAAAGAAAACTAAAAAATGGAATTGAGTTTGCCTCATACACTTCATCTTTTTAATGTCTTTCATGAAAATGATGGAAAGGAAAATTGTGCTCAAGTGCCAGAAGAAGAAGTCTATAAAATGTTTGGTACTAGATCTTTGTATGATGAGCATGATTGCAATGTTGTTAGCATGAATTCCTTGAATATCCATGATGCTAATGATACGCAAAGCCACAAGCTTGGGGAAGCTATGTTTGATGAAGATGATATTTTTTGTCCCCCAAGTTTTGATGAGAAAATTTATTATGATGCAAGCATGATCCCTATTTATGATGATTATTGTGATGATACGTGCCATAAAGAATAAACATGCTTATGTGTAGAGTAGTAAAATTTCTATGCAAGTAGATCATGAAAAGAATGCTTTATGTGCTGGTTATATTGTTGAATTCATTCATGATGCTACTGAAAATTATTATGAGGGAGGAATATATGCTTGTAGGAATCGCAATAATATCAAGTTTCCTCTCTATGTGCTTAAACTTTTAAAGTTATGCTTGTTTTGCCTTCCTATGCTAGTTGATTATTATTCCCATAAGTTGGTTGCTCACAAAATCCATATGCATAGGAAGTGGGTTAGGCTTAAATGTGCTAGTCATATGCTTCATGATGCTCCCATTGTGTTTCAGTTCTTATCTTTTATGTGAGCATCATTGTCATCATCATGCCTAGCTTAAAAGGCATTAAAGAAAAGCGCTTGTTGGGAGACAACCCAATATTTACCCTTACTGTTTTTGTGTGTCCACATGATTATGATAATTTAGTAATCATGTTTTATAGTTTTCATTTTAATAAAGTGCCAAGTAAGACCTTTAGGATAGCATACGGTGATAGTTGTGTTGATTCTGCTGAAAATCAGAAACTTTTGTGCTCAGTAAATTAGTTTTGGTAATTCACAAAAACATGATTCTGATTTGATTCGTTTTGCTCTGGATTGGTACACAAATTTCTCAGGTTTTCCTAATTTGGTAGAATTTTTGGAGTTACATAAGTATAGGAGAGTTGCAGATTACTACAGACTGTTCTGTTTTTGACATATTCTGTTTTCTATGTGTTGTTTGCTTATTTTGATGAATCTATGAGTAGTATTGGAGGGTATGAACCATAGAGAAGATCGAATACAGTAGATATTACACCAATATTAATTTAGAATGAGTTTGCAACAGTACCTAAGTGGTGGTTTATTTTCTTATACTAACGGAGCTTACGAGTTTTCTGTTAAGTTTTGTGTTGTGAAGTTTTCAAGTTTTGGGTAAAGATTCGATGGACTATGGAATAAGGAGTGGCAAGAGACTAATCTTGGGGATGCCCAAGGCACCCCAAGGTAGTATTTAAGGACAACCAAGAGCCTAAGCTTGGGGATTCCCCGGATGGCATCCCCTCTTTCGGCTTCGTTCATCGGTAACTTTACTTGGAGCTATATTTTTATTCACCACATGATATGTGTTTTGGTTGGAGCGTCATTTTATTTTGTTAGTATTCGCTTGCTGTTATTTATATTAATGTTTTGCATCTATATTTTCAATAAAAATGTCAAGGATAGCCTTTAGCATGCTTATTTTGCAAGTATGCATGTTGCTGTTTCAAAACAGAAAGTATATCAATGTTACAAAAAATCCCTAGAAATGTCAGAATACTATAAATTGTTGAAACTTTTTGCGAAATAAGATCTGATAAATTTTCTACAGTGTAGTATTTTTATCATAATTTTTTTAGTTAGGGAAGTATGATGAATCTTGCATTCTTTCCAGACTGTACAGTTTTGGCAGATTGTTGTTATGTTTGCATCGTTTGCATATGTTTGCTTGTTTAATGATTCTATTTGAGGAAGGAGTATTAAATATGCAGAGGCATTAGTATGCATTGTTGAATAATAATTTTAGTGATTTGTTACAGTAGATAATGATAAAGTTTTTGCATTGGTTTATACTAACATATCTCACGAGTTCTTGTTGAGTTTTGTGTGGATGAAGTTTTTAAGAAGTAGAGAAACCATGATATGAGAGGAATTAAGGAGACACAAAAGTTCAAGATTGGGGATGCCCAAGGCACCCCAAGATAATATTTCAACAAGTCTCAAGCATCTAAGCTTGGGGATGCCCCGGTAGGCATCCCACCTTTCTTCTTCAACAACTTTCGGTCAGTATCGGTTGAGCCTAAGTTTTTGCTTCTTCACATCAATTGTGCTATCCTTGCATTGTCATTTTATTTTGCTTTTATTTATGTTTGAATAATATCCCAAGATCTGAAATTCTTAAATGTTAGAGAGTCTTCACATAGTTGCACAATTATTTGACTACTCATTGATCTTCACTTATATCTTTTGGAGTATTTTGTCATTTGCTCTAGTGCTTCACTTATATCTCTTTAGAGCACGGTGGTGGTTATATTTTATAGAAATTGTTGATCTCTCATGCTTCACTTATATTATTTTGAGAGTCTTAAACAGCATGATAATTTGCTTTGGTAATAAAAACTATCATATAGAGTGCATTGAATACTATGATCAATTTGATATTTGATAATTGTTTTGAGATATAAAGGTGGTAATGTTAGAGTCATGCTAGTTGGGTAATTATGAAATTGAGAAATACTTGTGTTAAGTTGGCAAGTCCCGTGTCATGCACGTATGGTAAAAGTTGTGTAACAAATTTGTAGCATGGGATGCTCTTTTGATTGCCTTCCTTATGAGTGGAGGTCGGGATCGTGCGATGGTTAACTCCTACCAACCCTTCCCCTAGGAGTATGCATAGTAGTACTTTGCTTCGAGGGCTAATAAAATTTTGCAATAAGTACATGAGTTCTTTATGACTAATGTGAGTCCATGGATTATACGCACTCTTACCCTTGCATCATTGCTAGCCTCTACGATACCGCGCATTGCCCTTTCTCACCTTGAGAGTTGGTGCAAACTTCGCCGGTGCATCCAAACCCCGTGATACAATACACTCTATCACACATAAACCTCCTTATATCTTCCTCAAAACAGCCACCATACCTACCTATTATGGCATTTCCATAGCCATTCTGAGATATATTGCCATGCAACTTTCCACCGTTCCGTTTATTATGACACGCTCCATCATTGTCATATTGCTTTTTGCATGATCATGTAGTTGACATCATATTTGTGGCAAAGCCACCTTGATAAATCTTTCATACATGTCACTCTTGATTCATTGCATATCCCGGTACACTGCCAGAGGCATCCACATAGAGCCATATTTTGTTCTGGTATCGAGTAGTAATCCATGAGTTGTAAGTAAATAGAAGTGTGATGATCATCATTATTAGAGCATTGTCCCTAGAAAAGAAAGGCCAAATAAAAAAAAAGAGAAAGGCCAATTAAAAAAAGGAAGGCCCAAAAAAAAGGGGGGGACAATGTTACTATCTTTTTCCACACTTGTGCTTCAAAGTAGCACCATGATCTTCATGATAGAGTGTCTCCTATGTTGTCACTTTCATATACTAGTGGGAATTTTTCATTATAGAACTTTGCTTGTATATTCAAACGATGGGCTTCCTCAGAATGCCCTAGGTCTTTGTGAGCAAGCAAGTTGGATGCACACCCACTTAGTTTCTTTTGTTGAGCTTTCATACATTTATAGCTCTAAGTGCATCCGTTGCATGGCAATCCCTACTCCTCATGTTGACATCAATCGATGGGCATCTCCATAGCCCGTTGATTAGCCTCGTCAATGTGAAACTTTCTCCTTTTTTGTCTTCTCCACACAACCTCCATCGTCATACTCTATTCCACCCATAGTGCTATATCCATGGCTTACGCTCATGTATTGCGTGAAAGTGAAAAAAGTTGGAAGCGCGTTAAAAAGTATGAACCAATTTCTTGGCTAAAATCGGGGTTGTGCATGATGGGAGTATTTTGTATGAAGAAAATGAAACATAGCCTAACTATATGATTTTGTAGGGATAAGCTTTCTTTGGCCATGTTATTTTGATAAGACATGATTACTTTGTTAGTATGCTTGAAGTATTACTATTTTTATGTCGATATTAAACTTTTATCTTGAATCTTTTGGATCTACACATTCATGCCACAATAAAGAAAATTACATTGAGAAATATGTTAGGTAGCATTCCACATCAAAAATTCTGTTTTTATCATTTACCTACTCGAGGACGAGCAGGAACTAAGCTTGGGGATGCTTGATACATCTCCAATGTATCTATAATTTTTTATTGTTGCATGCTATTATATTATCCATCTAGGATGTTTTATATGCATTTATATGCTATTTTATATGATTTTTGGGACTAACCTATTAACCTAGAGCCCAGTGCCAGTTTCTGTTTTTCCTTGTTTTTGAGTTTTATAGAAAAGGAATACCAAACGGAGTCCAATTGACGTGCCAATTTTGACGATTTTTTATGGATCAAAAGAAGCCCCCGGAGTAAAAGATTTGGGACAGAAGAGTCCCGAGCCAACCATGAGGGTGGAGGGCGAGCCCTACCCCCCTGGGCGCGCCCCCCTCCTTGTGGATGACTCGGAGACCCCCTTGACGTGAGACTGACGCCAAAAATTCCTATAAATACAGAAACCTCCAGAAAATAACCTAGATCGGGAGTTCCGCCGCCGCAAGCCTCTGTAGCCACCAAAAACCAATCGGGACCCTGTTTCGGCACCCTGCCGGAGGGGGATCCCTCATCGGTGGCCATCTTCATCATCCCGTCGCTCTCCATGACGAGGAGGGAGTAGTTCACCCTCGGGGCTGAGGGTATGTACCAGTAGCTATGTGTTTGATCTCTCTCTCTCTCTCGTGTTCTTGAGGTGGTACGATCTTGATGTATCACGAGCTTTGCTACTAAGTTGGATCTTATGATGTTTCTCCCCCTTTACTCTCTTGTAATGCATTGAGTTTTCCCTTTGAAGTTATCTTATCGGATTGAGTCTTTAAGGATTTGAGAACACTTGATGTATGTCTTGCGTGGGATACCCGTGGTGACAATGGGGTATTCTATTGATTCACTTGATGTATGTTTTGGTGATCAACTTGCGGGTTCCGTGACCTTGGGAATCTATGCATAGGGGTTGGCACATGTTTTCGTCTTGACTCTCCGGTAGAAACTCTGGGGCACTCTTTGAAGTACTTTGTGTTGGTTTGAATAGATGAATCTAAGATTGTGTGATGCATATCGTATAATCATGCCCACGGATACTTCAGGTGACGTTGGAGTATCTAGGTGACATTAGGGTCTTGGTTTATTTGTGTCTTAAGTTGTTATTCTAGTATGAACTCTATGATAGATCGAACGGAAAAAATAGCTTCGTGTTATTTTACCACGGACTCTTGAATAGATCGGTCAGAAAGGATAACTTTGAGGTGGTTTCATACCATACAATAATATCTTCGTTTGTTCTCCGATATTAGTGACTTTGGAGTGACTCTTTGTTGCATGTTGAGGGATAGTTATATGATCCAGTTATGTTATTATTGTTGAGAGAACTTGCACTAGTGAAAGTATGAACCTTAGGCCTTGTTTCCTAGGATTGCAATACCGTTTACGCTCACTTTTATCATTACTTACCTTGCTTTTTTATAATTTCAGATTGCAAAAACTTATATCTATCATCCATATTGCACTTGTATCACCATCTCTTTGCCGAACTAGTGCACCTATACAATTTACCATTGTATTGGGTGTGTTGGGGATATAAGAGACTCTTTGTTATTTGGTTGCAAGGTTGTTTGAGAGAGACCATCTTCATCCTACGCCTCCCACGGATTGATAAACCTTAGGCCATCCACTTGAGGGAAATTTGCTACTGTCCTACAAACCTCTGCACTTGGAGGCCTAACAATGTCTACAAGAAGAAGGTTGTGTAGTAGACATCAGGAAGGCGACCTTGTTCTTCGGCGTGTTCAGTCTGCCAAGAATTCAAACAAGTTGACGCGAAAGTGGGAAGGCCCTTATTGGGTAATACGAGTCACTAGGCCCGGCGCAGTCCACCTGGAGACCGAAGATGGCATTCCAGTGAGCAACTCTTGGAATATCGAGCATCTTCGCAAGTTTTACCCGTAAGGCGTGGTTACCGGGAGCCCCGACAACCCCCTTTTGTACTAGCCTTGCCGGCAAGGCATGTAACCCTATGTACAGAGCCAGGCACAAACCCTGTGCGCAGTCAACTAGCTTTAAGTATGTATGGTTTCCTGTTGATTTCCATGTCTGATGTATATACATATATGCATGCTTGTCCAGGATATTGTACTGCCTTTGATTCCAGCAGATACTAATGGACCACCATGGTTCAATTCTCCTACCATCTCTTCTTTCCAGCCACAGAAAGACGCTCGGTTCCGCCGTTCCTGTCATGGACTTGGCTTCAGCAAGAAGTTGAGAAGACTGCCAGGCACATCGTCCCCAGCAAACCAAACAGATAAAGTTCACCTCTTGTCCATCCATGCTTGTAACCTATGACTTGTGCATTAGAAAACCTTGTCGCTCTTTTTAGACTTAGGTGCTCTCATCTCTGACCTGAACGTTGCTTTAGTCGGAATGATCACAGCAGCCTTTGATAAAAAGAAATTGGCAGGGGGCTGGGCCCTTTGTTTGTAACCCGGCAGAGGTGACTCTCCCGTAGGCACAGAGGGCGCCGGCAAGATGGCTTGCCGGGAGGACTCATTTATTTACATTAAAGAGGCGTTTCACCTCAGCGTGGACATATACATGCATGAGTTCCCGGCAAAGCTCGTCTTTTTCATTGACATGTTGATACAAGTACGAATGTTACAGAACATAAGCATGGACTCGAGAGATTACATTATCTAGAAAATTAAAGATTTGGCAAGTGCCTACAAATTAAAAGAAGATAAGTGCCCTGTAATCCCCGTTCTTGCCCTTTTCCTCCCCAGGCACTGACAGGGACGGGCATGGGGAACGTGTCGATGGAGAGCTTGGCGGGGTAGCCCGTCGACCACCGACGCCAGAGCTAGCAGGACGCAACCCCCAGCAAGGCGTGTTGCCGAGGAAGGAGGAGGAGGAGCAGATGATGGTGCTGCCACTGATGGTCAGCTGGAGTCGGAGTCATCGTCCTCCCGCCGGTGCCGTCGTCATCGTTGGCGCTGTCCTCCTCATCACTGTCGCTCGAGGAGGAGCTTTCGTCGTCAGTAGAACTCTCCGCGCAGCACCCTAAGCGGATTCCTGAGCTCGTGAAGACCTTGACAGAGAGCAGGTCGTTCTCCTTTAACTTGAACTGGAGAACGTACCCCTCCGACAAGCTATGCGCATGAAAAAGTCTTCCACCCATGGTGAAGATACATAACGTGAGGGGCGGGGAAGTCAACGTTGACCCACATGTTGTCGTTCCCGCAGCCCCTCATGTGCAGCCTCAAAGCCTGCGGCAGGTCCTGCTCCATCATCCGGGCGAACGGGGTAGGGAGGCGGAGATGGCCGCACACGGGCTTGTACAGCCTAATGAAGAAATTGCGGGGCTGGTCTTCGACAGGCCCTCCATTGGAGGAGGGTCCACCAGCGGAAGCGCAACTGGTGCGCCGCCCCGTCCTCCTCTTCCCCAGGCACTGCAGCGACCTCAGCCTCATCCCCTTCCTCTCCCTCTCGCGGCGGGCTCCACCGCCGTGAACTCCGAAGGAGTGGGGATGCGTTGTCGAGTAGAAGCCCTCGTCACCGCCATCGAAGCACCAGCATGCCCTCTGACCATGGTGACTGGAAGAAGGATATCGAGCAGAATGGGGAGGAAGGAAGTGAGTACAAAAAGGCACCACCGCTCTCCCTTTTTATAGAAGGGTAGGGCCGGGGTTTTGGCCTCCCAAACCAAGGATGGCCGCCGCGCTCGACCAATGCGGCCTCCTGAGGCGCGGGGAATCCAGACCGACCCGCTGCTCCAACCAGCGACACTCGGTTTCCCGCCTCGGCGTTAATACCCATGCACTCCTCATCCACCGCCTACCCTTCCCAAGGCATAGAGGACACGTGGCGAGCGGACCAGAGGCATAAAGACAAGTGGGGTGACCGTTTTCCACCCCGTGATCGTGGGGTGCAGCGCCATGTAGGCCACGACCCGAGTCTACTTAGCAAATGAGTAGCGCCCCTACAAATTCCTCTTTTATGAGGGAAGCGTGGGACACCTCCTTACTATTTCACTGCATGATGATGCAAGCACGCTGCGACCGCCCAACGCACGACCCCCACGTCACGCACTCAATGTAAATCATGGGGAAGCGCAACTAACAATAAGTTCACAGTGGTTAATCTTTGCCACGCATGCCCGCGCAGTGCTTTGGGCCTGGCCCAACTATGCTTTGCGCTTATGTGTAGCCCAGGCCCGGGGGCTCCTGTCGGTGTACAAAAGTGGGGGCTCTTCTGTACCCCTTACTTGTGCACGAGCAGTCGTAGCCACACATGCGGCAAGGCTTGGTAGAGCAGCAGAAGGACAAAACACAAGACTACCAAGACAACATTTAAGACAGCGAGCAGAGAGCAGAAGACTAGCTGGGCCTCCCCCGGCAAACACCTTTGTCGGGGCGGCATGCGTGGCCCCGACAAGATCCTTGCCGGGGCAGCCTGCGAAGCACCAGCAAGATCATCACCCTTGAGGTTGAGAGCTTTTACACCATCGACAGCGTCAATGCCAAGACTCGAGGACGCAAGCGTAGTAGCATACAGATCTTTGTGAAGACAGATGGATTGCGGGTCCACTTGGGAGCAAAAGATGAAGACCCCCGGCAACACCCTTGTCAGGGACGACTGCGAGGGCCCGGCAAGACCCTTGCCGGGGACAGTTGCGGGGCCACAGCCAGGACCGCACCCGACAAGGTTTCACCACTTTGCTGCCGTCCTAGCGCGATGACTAGCTTGCAAACTAGGCATACGCCTGCGTGGCAACATGCAAGCCCTAGGCCAACTAAGCAAGCGCCTGCTTGGTGGCTTGCCAATCTTCGTGGAGGCTCTACCATCACGCCAGCATGGCAGCAGCCAGCCGGCCTAGCGTTGCATGCCCCGTCAGCCTAGACCCATGTCAAGGCGAAGAGAGGCGACGACAGACAGGACGGCTTCTATTTCCAGCCCCGATAAAGCTAGAGGGCACGTAGGCAGCGCATTAAATGTGTTTGTCCTACGATGCTAGTGATAGGTTGTAGCTGCTTTACACCTCCTGTGTGCCACTATGGCAATCCCTTTGACGTATAAAAGGAGGCCCAAGGCGTACTGAGAGGGGATTCGGACTTTTTGGACTGCACATACACCACAACTAGTTCAAAAGCTCAAGAACACAGAATATACACACAAGCAGGACTAGGGTTTTACGCACCAGTGCGGCCTGAGCCAGGGTCAAAACACCTCGCGCTGATTACTAGACCTCCTCTTCACGCAACTCTCTCCCCGCCAACCGTAGAAGGGATCCCCGTGATCCCATACGTGTCGTTTCCCCGACAGATCTATTCAAGAGTTCGTACTAAAATAACACAAAGTTATTCTTTCCGTTCGATCTATCCAAGAGTTCATACTAAAATAACACCATATGATATGCATCAACCAACTCTAATGTCACCTAGATACTCCAATGTCACCACAAGTATCCATGAGTTAATTATACAATACACATCAAACAATTTTAGATTCATAATACTCGATCCAACACAAAGAACCTCAAAGAGTGCCCCAAGATTTCTACCGGAGAAACAAGGACGAAAACGTGCATCAACCCCTATGTATAGATTACCCCAATGTCACCTCGGGAATCCGCGAGTTGAGTGCCAAAACATATATCAAGTGAATTAATATAATACTCCATTATCACCACGGGTATTCATATGCAAGACATATATCAAGTGCTCTCAAATCTATCAAAGTATTTAATCTGATAAAACAAAATCTCAAAGGGAAAACTCAATTCATCATGACAAGATAGAGAGGGAGAAACACCATAAGATCCAACTATATTAACAAAGCCCCGGATACATCAAGACCGTGCCATCAAGAACATGAGAGAGAGAGAGAGATTAAACACATAGCTACTAGTACAAACCCTCAGCCCTGAGGGTGGACTACTCCCTCCTCATCATGGTGGCTGTCGAGATGATGAAGATGGCAACCGGTGATGATTTCCCCCTCTAGCAGGGTGCCGGAACGGGGGCCAGATTGGTTTTTCGTGGCTCCAGAGGCTTGCGACGGTGAAACTTTTGATCTATCGACTCCCCTAGGGTTTTTTTGAATATTTGGGAATTTATAGGGCGAAGAGGCGGTGCGGGAGGCCACCGAGGTGGGCACAATCCACCTGGGTGCGCCTGGGCCTCTAGGCGCACCCTGGTGGGTTTGTGCCCCCCTCGGGGCTCCCCTCTAGCACTTCTTTGGCCCACTAGATGTCTTCTAGTCCAAAAAGACTCCAAAAAGTTTTGCTGTGTTTGGACTCCGTTTGGTATTGATTTTCTGCGAAGTAAAAAAACAAGCAAAAAATAGCAACTAGCACTGGGCACTATGTCAATAGGTTAGTCCCAAAAAATGATATAAAGTTGCTATAAAATGATTCTAAAACATCCTAGAATGATAATATTACAGCATGAATACTTCATAAATTATAGATACATTGAAGACGTATCATGAACCTACGAACTATGAAGAAGCAATGATGAGCCCGGATTCTGACAAATGACTTGAGGCCATGAAATCCGAGATAGGATCCATGTATGAGAACAAAGTATGGACTTTGGTAGCCCTACCTGATGACCGGCATGCCATCGAGAACAAGTGGATCTTTAAGAGGAAGACGGACGCGGATGGTAATGTTACCGTCTATAAAGCTCGTCTTGTCGCAAAAGGTTTTCGACAAATTCAAGTAGTTGACTTCGATGATACTTTCTCACCCGTAGCGATACTTAAGTCTATTAGAATTATGTTAGCAATTGCCACATACTATGATTATGAAATCTAGCATATGGATGTTGAAACAATGTTCCTTAACGACTTCCTTAAGGAAGAGTTGTATATGATTCAACCAGAGGGTTTTGTCGATCCTAAGGATGCTAACAAAGTATGCAAGCTCCAGCGATCCATCTATGGACTTGTGCAAGCATCTTAGAGTTGGAATATATGCTTTGATGAGGTGATCAAAGCTTATGGTTTTATACAAACTTATGGAGAAGCTTGTATTTACAAGAAAGTCAGTGGGAGCTCTGTAGCATTTCTAATACTATATGTGGATGATATTATTGATTGGAAATGACATAGAATTTATGGAAAGCATAAAAGCTTATTTGGATAAGAGTTTTTTTAATGAAAGACCTAGGTGAAGCTGCTTACATATTGGGCATGAAGATCTATAGAGATAGATCGAGACGCTTGATAGGACTTTCACAAAGCACATACCTTGACAAGATTTTGAAGAAGTTCAAAATGGACCAGTCAAAAAAGGGGTTCTTACCTATGTTTCAAGGTGTAAAGTTGAGTCAGACTCAAAGCCCGACCACGGCAGAAGAAAGAGAAAGGATGAAGGTAATCCCCTATGCCTCAGCCATAGGCTCGCTGTGTACTACACCTGATGTGTGCCTTGCCATAAGTCTGGCAGGGAGGTACCAAAGTGATCCAGGAGTAGATCACTGGAAAACGGTCAAGAATATCAGGTAACTAAAGAGGACTAAATGAATGTTTCTCGGTTATGGAGGTGTAAATAGTTCCTCGTAAAGGGTTACGTTAATGCAAGCTTTGACACCAATCCGGACTTTGAGTCGCAAACTGGTTTCATATAGTGGAGCAGTCATTTGGAATAGCTCCAAGTGGAGCGTGGTAGAAGCATCTACAGTATGACATAGACATTTGTAAAGTACACATGGGTCTGAATGTTGTAGATCCGTTGACTAAAACCTCTCTCATAACCAAAAAATAATCAAACCCCAGACCTCATTGGCTATTAATCACATAGCGATATGAACTAGATTATTGACTCTAGTGCAAGTGGGATACTATTGGAAATATGCCCTAGAGGCAAAAATAAATTGGTTATTATCATATTTCCCATTCATGATAAATGTTTATTATTCATGTTAGAATTGTACTGACTGGAAACTTAAATACATGTGTGAATACATAAACTACACAGTGTCCCTAGTGAGCCTCTACTAGACTAGCTCATTGATCAAAGATGGTTATGGTTTCCTGACCATAGACATGAGTTGTCATTTGATAACGGGATCACATCATTAGGAGAATGATGTGATTGACAGACCCAACGGTAAGCTTAGCATCAGACCGTTTAGTTATTTGTTATAGCTTTCTTCATGTCAATTATCTGTTACTTTGACCATGAGATCATGCTACTCCTGGATATCAGAGGAATGCCTTGTGGGCCATCAAACGTCATTTCGTAACTAGGTGATCATAAAGGTGCTCTACAGGTCCTTTTGAAGGTGTCTGTTGAGTTGCATGGATCAAGATTGGGATTTGTCACTCTGTGTGACAAAGAGATGTCTTTGGGCCCTCTCGATAATACAACATCATAAGTGATGGAAATATGCCCTAGAGGAAATAATAAAATGGTTATTATTATATTTACTTAATCATGATAAAGGTTTATTATTCATGCTAGAATTGTATTGACCGGAAACTTAAATACATGTGTGGATACATAAACACATACCGTGTCCCTATTAAGCCTCTACTAGAGTAGCTCGTCGATCAAATATGGTTAAGGTTTCCTAACCATAGACATGAGTTGTCATTTGATAACGGGATCACATCATTAGGAGAATGATGTGATGGACAAGACCCAACCATTAGCATAGCATATGATTGTTCAGTTTATTGCTACTGCTTTTTAATGTCTAATACATGTTTCTTAGAGCACGAGATCATGCAACTCCCAAACTCCGGAGGAATGCCTTGTGTGCCATAGAACGTCACAACGTAACTGGGTGATCATAATGGTGCTCTACAGGTATCTCTGAAGGTGTCTGTTGAGTTGGCATGGATCGAGATTGGGATTTACCACTCTGTGTGACGGAGAGGTGTCTCTGGGCCCTCTCGGTAATACAGCATCACAAGAAGCTTGCAATCAAAGTGACTAAGGAGTTAGTTATGAGATGATGTATTATGGAAAGAGTAAAGAGACTTACTGGTAACGCAATTGAACTAGGTATGAAGATACCGACGATCGAATCTCGTGCAAGTAACATACCAACGGATGAAGGGAATTATGTATGTTGTCATAAAGGTTTGACCTATAAAGATCTTCGTAGAATATGTAGGAAACAATATGGGCATCTAGGTTCCACTATTGGTTATTGACCGGATAAGCGTCTTGGTCATGTCTACATCATTCTCGAACCCTAGGGTCCGCACGCTTAACGTTCATTGATGATATAGTATTATATGAGTTATGTTTGTTGGTGACTGAATGTTGTTCGGAGCCTGGATGAGATCACGGACATGATGAGGAGCTCTGGAATAGTCCGGAGGTAAAGATTGATATATGGGATAATAGTGTTTGGTCTCCGGAAGGGTTCCAGAATTCACCGGAAGGGGTTTCAGATGTTTCCCGAAATGTTCTGGTGCGAGAACACTTTATTTGGGCCAAGAGGTAAAGCCCACGGGGCTTTAGGAAGGTGCAAAAGGAAGTTTTGTGGAGGCCAGGGGCCAGACGCCAGGAACCCTGGCATCTGGGCCAAACGCCGAGGACCCTGGCGTCTGGTCCTGGAGTCCGAGAAGGACTCTTTCCTTGCGTGCCAAACTGACTTTGAAGAGGCTCTTTCTCCAAGAAACGACCCCACGGCTCAACATATAAATAGAGAGGCGGGGCTAGCACCCGGAACACATCAAGATTCACCAAGCCGTGTACCGGCAACCCTGCCCCCTCTAGTTTATCCCCCGTCATAGTTTCCGTTGTGCTTGGCGAAGCCCTGCGGAGATTGTTCTTCACCACCCAGGGCCGGCCCTGAGGGGGGGCAGGGGGGCGGCCGCCCCGGGCCCCCAAAATCCAGGGGGGCCTCCCCAGACGCGCAGGTAGCCCATGGGCCATTGCCCAGAGAGGTAGGCGAGGGACACAACAATGCTTCGATCACGCAGAGTCAACATTCGTTCCTAAAAAAGAGGCAACCTTAGTTCGATCGGGCAAACGCAGCATTCCTCCTATTATTCCCGAGTTTGCTGATTCCTATTATTCCCCAACGAGTAGTACTAATTATTTTTCTTTCCAAACTCTTCAGATGGCTTACTCAAGGTCAAGGCGATCTCTATTCCAAGGCCTAGATCACTGGACGTGAACATCCTGAAGCGCCTCCCGCCAGGGTCAGATGCCAGTCCACATTGCTTCACGGTCGAGCGCCAATCGTCTGATGATCGGTGCCGATCCGATCTATCCCAGGTACTCCGTAGTGCAGTTACATATTCTCCACACACGTATTGCTAATTAAGTAATTTACCTTCACATACAGATTGCGTACTTTGCGCTGTTCATTCATCACATAATTTTTTTAGAAGAGTGCGGCCTCTTCGCTTTCATTTAACTCAAATCACAGTGTTCTTACAGTACTTTCACCACATGTATATTGATTTTGGAGGTATATATATATTCATTAGGGCTTGTACAACGTGGGTGCTAGTAGCGAACGCCGAGGTGGATTTCCTTTTGGTTATGCCTTGTTTCCGTTTGAACCAAGGGTTTTCCCTTTGTGTTAATGCATGAAGTGTCGGTCGAGATTTTACCCTCACGCTCATATTTGACGAGACCAGCACTACGCTGGACGCTAAAACATCCTAGAAATTCTTATAGCTTCATGTAACTCAAAATATTGTAGTGGTTAGATAGAGTAGACGCTAGCATAGTTGCTCATCTATTTTTCCAGTCATATCGCCTGTAAATAGCTTTTAACGTTCGAGCAAGATATTCTAAGGAGAGGATCACGCTCGCACAATGCGTTAGATCGCATTGCGCGCCGGGGCATACGAATGAATGTGAGGGCTTTATAAATCTTGTATTCATTATCTATAATGTTTATATTGAGGGCCCCAAAAAAAATTTCCGCCCTGGGCCCCCAAAATCTCAAGACCGGCCCTGTCACCACCACTGTCACCACGCCGTCATGCTACTGGAACTCATCTACTACTTCGCCCCTCTTAATTGCTAGATCAAGAAGGCGAGGACGTCATCGAGTTGAACGTGTGCTGAATGCGGAGGTGTCGTACGTTCGGTACTTGATCGGGACAGATCATGAAGGTGTACGTCTACATCAACCGTGTTGATAAATGCTTCCGCTTAGCGATCTAGAAGGGTATGTAGATGCTCTCCCCCTCACGTAGCTATGCATCTCCATGGATAGATCTTGCGTGTGCATAGAAATTTTTGTTTTCCATGCAATGTTCCCCAACAATAAGAAGCTTAATGTGACTAATGGGTTTAGTCACATGATCTAGTATTATTGAACGAGTAAAGAGACTTGCCAGTAACGAGATTGAACTAGGTATGGAGATACCGACGATCGAATCTCAGGCAGGTAACATATCACTGGACAAAGGGAATCGAATACGGGATTGACTGAATTCTTGACATCGTGGTTCAACCAACGAAGATCTTCGTAGAATATGTAGGAACCAATATGAGCATCCAGGTTCCGCTGTTGATCACTGGCCGGAGAGGAGTCTCGGTCATGTCTGCATAGTTCTCGAACCCGCAGGGTCTCACGCTTAACGTTCGATGTCGCTAGGGTAGTATTGAGATCACAATAGTGGAAAGTCCAAAGGTTGTCCGGAGTCCCAGATGGGATCTGGGACGTCACGAGGAGCTCCGAAATGGTCCGGGGGTAAAGATTTATATATGAGAAGTCATATTTTGGGTTCCAAAAAAAGTTTGGTTTTTTTGGTATTGTACCGGGAAGGTTCTAGAAGGTTCCAGGGTTCCACCGTTGGGCCCAACAACCTAGGAAGGGACCACATGGACTGAGGGATGGGGCTACTATTGGGGAACATAGTAATTTCAAAAAAATTCCTACGCACACGCAAGATCATGGTGATGCATAGCAATGAGAGGGAAGAGTGTCGTCCACGTACCCTCGTAGACCGTAAGCGGAAGCGTTATGACAACACGGTTGATGTAGTCGTACGTCTTCACGATCGACCAATCCTAGTACCGAACGTACGGCACCTCCGCGATCTGCACACATTCAGCTCGGTGACGTCCCACAAACTCACGATCCAGTAGAGCTTCGAGGGAGAAACCCGTCAGCACGACGGCGTGATGACGGTGTTGATGAAGCTACTGACGCAGGGCTTTGCCTAAGCACCGTTACGATATGACCGATGTGGATTATGGTGGAGGGGGCACCGCACACGGCTAAAGATAAATGATCAACCTGTGT
>NC_041383.1:417885085-417905814 GCF_002162155.2 Triticum dicoccoides
ATAAAGGAGCTAGGGGGAGGCAGCCGGCCAAGGAGGAGGGCGCGCCAATGGGGGAGTCCTACTCCCACCGGGAGTAGGACTCCTCCTTTCCTAGTAGGAGTAGGATAAGGGTGAAGGAGGAGAGAGGGGGGAAGGAAAGGGGGCGCTGCTACGTCTTGAGCTTGCGGTGGTTTTCCTTGAAGAGGAAAGGGTGATGCAGCAAAATTAGCGTAAGTATTTCCCTCAGTTTTTGAGAACCAAGGTATCAATCCAGTAGGAGGCTCCTCCAAAGTCCCACGCACCTACACAAACAAACAAAGAACTCACAACCAACGCAATAAAGGGGTTGTCAATTCCTTCATGGCCACTAGCGAAAGTGAGATCTAATAGAGATAGTATGATAAGATAAATATATTTTTGGTATTTTATAATATAGATGCAAAAGGTAAAGATGCAAATAAAAGTAGATTGGAAGCAAATATGATAAAAGATAGACCCCGGGGCCATAGGTTTCACTAGAGGCTTCTCTCAAGATAGCATGAGTATTATGGTGGGTGAACAAATTACTGTCGAGCAATTGATAGAAAAGCGAATAATTATGAGATTATCTAGGCATGATCATGTATATAGGCATCACGTCCGCAACAAGTAGACCGACTCCTGCCTGCATCTACTACTATTACTCCACACATCGAACGACTCCTGCCTGCATCTAGGGTATTAAGTTCATAAAGAACAGAGTAACACATTAAGCAAGATGACATGATGTAGAGGGATAAACTCATGCAATATGATATGAACCCCATCTTTTTATCCTCGATGGCAACAATACAATACGTGCCTTGCAACCCTTTCTGTCACTGGGTAAGGACACCGCAAGATTGAACCCAAAGCTAAGCACTTCTCCCATGGCAAGAAAGATCAATCTAGTAGGCCAAACCAAACTGATAATTCGAAGAGACTTGCAAAGATAACTCAATCATACATAAATTAATTCAGAGGAGATTCAAATATTTCTCATAGATAAACTTGATCATAGACCCACAATTCATCGGATCTCGACAAACACACCGCAAAAAGAGTTTACATCGAATAGATCTCCACAAGAGAGGGGGAGAACATTGTATTGAGATCCAAAAAGAGAGAAGAAGCCATCTAGCTAATAACTATGGACCCGAAGGTCTGTGGTAAACTAATTACAACTCATCGGAGGGGCTATGGTGTTGATGTAGAAGCCCTCCATGGTCGATTCCCCCTCCGGTAGAGCGCCGGCAAAGGCTCCAAGATGGGATCTTGCGGATACATAAGGTTACGGCGGTGGAAATTGTGTTTTGTTGGGTCCCTGGATATTTACGGGGTACGTAGGCTTATATAGGAGGAAGAAGTATGTCGGTGGCCGCCCGAGGGGCCCACGAGACAGGGGGCGCACCCTGTAGGGGTGGGCGCGCCCTACCCTCTCGTGGCCGCCTCGGCTGCTTCTTGACTTGCACTCCAAGTCCTCTGGATCACGTTCGTTCCAAAAATCACGCTCCCGAAGGTTTCATTCCGTTTGGACTCCGTTTGATATTCCTTTTCTTCGAAATACTGAAATAGGCAAAAAAACAGCAATACGGGCTGGGCCTCCGGTTAGTAGGTTAGTCCCAAAATGATATAAATGTGTAAAATAAAGCCCATAAACATCCAAAAGGGGTAATATAATAGCATGAAACAATCAAAAATTATAGATACGTTGGAGATGTATCAAGCATCCCCAAGCTTAATTCCTGCTCGTTCTCGAGTAGGTAAATGATAAAAACAGAATTTTTGATGTGGAATGCTACCTAGCATAATTCTCTATGTAATTTTCTTTATTGTGGCATGAATGTTCAGATCCAAATGATTCAAAATAAAAGTTCATATTCACATGAAAATGGTGATACTTCAAGCATACTAATCAAAGTAATCATGTCTTCTCAAAATTACATGGCCAAAGAAAGTTATCCCTACAAAATCATATACTCTGGCCGTTTCTCTATCTTCATCACACAAAGTATTTAATCATGCACAACCCCGATGACAAGCCAAGCAATTGTTTCATACTTTAATAATCCCAAACTTCTTCAACTTTCGCGCAATATATAAGCGTGAGCCATGGACATAGCACTATATGTGGAATAGAATGGTGGTTGTGGAGAAGACAAAAAGGAGAAGATAGTCTCACATCAACTAGGCGTATCAACGGGCTATGGAGATGCCCATTAATAGATATCGATGTGAGTGAGTAGGGATTGCCATTCAACGGATGCACTAGAGCTATAAATATATGAAAACTCAACAAAAGAAACTAAGTGGGTGTGCATCCAACTTGCTTGCTCACGAAGACCTAGGGCATTTTGAGGAAGCCCATCATTGGAATATACAAGCCAAGTTCTATAATGAAAAATTCCCACTAGTATATGAAAGTGACAACATATGAGACTCTCTAACATGAAGATCATGGTGCTACTTTGAAGCACAAGTGTGGAAAAAGAGATAGTAGCATTGTCCCTTCTCTCTTTTTCTCTCATTTTATTGTTTTTCTTTTCTTTTTTTCTTTTTCTCTTTTTTTTCTTTTTTTTCTTTGGCCTTCCCTTTTTTTCTTTTTGGACTTTCACTTTTTTTCTTTTTTTCCTTTTTGTAAAGTCCGAAGTCTCATCCCGACTTGTGGGGGAATCATAGTCTTCATCATCCTTCCCTCACTAGGACAATGCTCTAATAATGAAGATCATCACACTTTTATGTATTTACAACTCAAGAATTACAACTCAAAGCTAGAACAAGATATGACTCTATGTGAATGCCTCCGGCGGTGTGCCGGAATATGCAATGAATCAAGAGCGACATGTATGAAAATTATGAAGGTGGCCTTGCCACAAATACAATGTCAACTACATGATCACGCAAAGAGCAATATGACAAAAGTAATGCGTGTCATATGAACGGAACGGTGGAAAGTTGCATGGCAATATATCTCGGAATGGCTATGGAAATGCCATAATAGGTAGGTACGGTGCCTGTTTTGAGGAAGGTATATGGTGGGTGTATGGTACCGGCGAAAGTTGCACGGCACAAGAGAGGCTAGCAAATGTGGAAGGGTGAGGGTGCGTATAATCCATGGACTCAACATTAGTCAAAAGAACTCATATACTTGTTGCAAAAATCTACAAGTCATCAAAAACAAAGTACTATGTGCACGCTCCTAGGGGGATAGATTGGTAGGAAAAGACCATCGCTCGTCCCCGACCGCCACTCATAAGGAAGACAATCAATAAATAAAATTGTGCTCCAACTTCATCACAAAGCGGTTCACCATACGTGCATGCTACGGGAATCACAAACCTCAACACAAGTATTTTTCATAATCACCTCAACTAGCACAACTTTAATATCACTACCTCCATATCTCAAAACAATTATCAAGTATCAAATTGATCATAGCATCCAATTCACTTTCTATGATAGTTTTTATTATACCCAACTTGGATGCTCATCATTCTAGGACCAAATTTATAACCATAGAAAATACCATAATGTTCTAAAAGACTCTCAAAAAGATATAAGTGAAGCATGAGAGACTAGCAATTTTTTCAAAATTAAGTCACCACCGTGCTCTAAAAGATATAAGTGAAGCACTAGAGCAAAAACTATCAAGCTCAAAAGATATAAGTGAAGCACATAGAGTATTCTAGCAAATTCTAATCAAGTGGGCTTCTCCCAAAAGGTGTGTACAGAAAGTATGATTGTGGTAAACTAATAAGCAAAGACTAATATAATACACGATGCACCAACCAAAACACATATCATGTGGCGAATAAAAATATAGCTCCAAGTAAAGTTACCAATGAACGAAGACGAAAGAGGGGATGCCTTCCCGGGGCATCCCCAAGCTTAGGCTTTTGGCTATCCTTGAATATCTTGGGGTGCCATGGGCATACCCAAACTTAGGCTCTTGCCACTCCTTATTCCATAGTCCATAAAAGCTTTACCCAAAACTTGAAAACTTCACAACACAAAACTCAACAGGAAATCTTATAAGCTCCGTTAGTGAAAGAAAACAAAACCACCACATAAGGTACTGTAATGAACTCATTCTTTATTTATTTTGGTGTTAAACCTACTGTATTCCAACTTCTCTATCGTTTATGAACTATTTTACTAGCCATAGATGCATCAAAATAAGCAAACAACACACGAAAAACAGAATCTGTCAAAAACAGAACAGTCTGTAGGAATCTGTAACTAACGCAAACTTCTGAAACTCTAAACATCCTACCAAAATAGGAAGTCCTGGAAAATTTGTCTATTGATCAGCATCAAAAAGAATCAATGCAAAATCACGTTTCTGCGATTTAACAAAACTAAATTCGTGCGCGCAAAGGTTCTGTTTTTCAGCAGAATCAAATCAACTATCATCATAGGTTATCCTATAGGTTCTACTTGGCACAAACACTAATTAAAAGATAAAAACACATCTAAACAGAAGGTATAAGCAATATTTATTATTAAACAGGAACAAAAACAAAAAACACAAAGAAAATTGGGTTGCCTCCCAACTAGCGATATCGTTTAACGCCCCTAGCTAGGCATTGAGATTTCAATGATGCTCACATGAAAGACAAGAATTGAAGCACAAAGAGAGCATCATAAAACATATGACAAACACACTTAAGTCTAACATACTTCCTATGCATAGGCATCTTGTAAGCAAACAAATTATCAAGGCAAGCAAAAACTAGCATATGCAAGGAAGAACAAAGATATGATAGCAATCTCAACATGAAGAGAGGTAATTTAGTAACATGAGAATTTCCACGACCATATTTTACTCTCTCATAATAATTACATGTAGGATCATAAGCAAATTCAAAAAAATAACTATCACATAAAATATTTCCAACATGATCCACATGCATGCGAAGTTGACACTCTTCCAAAATAGTGGGATTAATATTAACTAAAGTCATGACCTCTCCAAACCCACTTTTGTCAAAAATACCATAAGATTGAACATTCTCCAAATATGTGGGATCTAAAGTTGACACTCTTCCAAACCCACTTTCAATATTGCAAACACTATTATCAATCTCATATTCATCATGGGGCTTAAATAAATTTTCAAGATAAGAAGAATCACCCCAATCATGATCATTGCAACAAGTAATAGGCATAGCAAAATTAGCATCCCCAAGCTTAGGGTTTTGCATATTATTAGAACAATTGACATCAAGAGAATTCATAGTAAAATCATTGCAATCATGCTTTTCATTGAAGGAACTACCAAGTATGGGTGCAATAGCAACGATCTCATGTTTAACATAAGGAACTATAGCAAATTCATCTTCATAAATATTGGCATCATGGCCACAAGAATAGCAAGCATCATGTTCATCAAGGGATATTTCAATCAAATCATCGGAATCATAATTATCTAAAGATTCATGCATATCATTATTTTCTTCCAAATCAACGGTCATTCTCTCAATAAATTCTTTGACATGGACATTATGAGCATAGTTTTCATGGCAATATTTAAGTATGTCAAAATTTTCAGATTCGTAGAGAGTAATATCATACTTTTCAATCAAAGAAGCAATTTCATAAGCACCCTTAAAAGCAACAAATTCTTCAATTTGTTCGACATCATAGTAACTATAAACACCCTTTGCATAAGAAGATAAGATTTCATTTTCATTAAATTCACATAGGTAGGGAAGGTGTTTTTTAGGGTTCTTAGAGCAACAAGTAAAATCACAAATTTCACAAAGATTCCAAGCATAGCACATCAATATGTTTATTTGATCCCATAAGAGTATTCCCTTTTCAGACAAACGGTGATGCACAAAATGAGCATGCTCATCTAAAGATTTCCCATCAACTAGGCTAGTTGGGGTTTCAGCACGAGCGCATAAGGATCGAAGATGACCCAAGTAAAACTCTTTAAGTGGATCCATAACAATAGATTTTTAGCAAGCAAAGATGCAAGCACATAGAAGGCGGATGGAGACACAAGCAAACAAAAGGCAAGCGAAAGAGAGAGGAGATTGGGAAAGAGAGGGCGAATAAAACGGCAAGGGTGAAGTGGGGGAGAGGAAAACAAGAGGCAAATGGCAAATAATGTAAATGCGAGGGAGATGGGTTTGTGATGGGTACTTGGTATGTCTTGACTTGAGCGAAGACCTCCCCGACAACGGCGCCAGAAATCCTTCTTGTTACGTCTTGAGCTTGCGTTGGTTTTCCTTAAAGAGGAAAGGGTGATGCAGCAATAGTAGCGTAAGTATTTCCCTCAGTTTTTGAGAACCAAGGTATCAATCCAGTAGGAGGCTCCTCAAAAGTCCCACGCACCTACACAAACAAACAAAGAACTCGCAACCAACGCAATAAAGGTGTTGTCAATCCCTTCACGGCCACTTGCGGAAGTGAGATCTAATAGATATAGTATGATAAGATAAATATATTTTTGGTATTTTATAATATAGATGCAAAAAGTAAAGATGCAAATAAAAGTAGATTGGAAGCAAATATGATAAAAGATAGACCCGGGGGGCATAGGTTTCACTAGAGGCTTCTCTCAAGATAGCATAAGTATTACGGTGGGTGAACAAATTACTGTCGAGCAATTGATAGAAAAGCAAATAATTATGAGATTATCTAGGCATGATCATGTATATAGGCATCACATCCGCAACAAGTAGACCGACTCCTGCGTGCATCTACTACTATTACTCAACACATCGACCGACTCCTGCCTGCATCTAGCGTATTTAGTTCATAAAGAACAGAGTAACGCATTAAGCAAGATGACATGATGTAGAGGGATAAACTCATGCAATATGATATAAACCCCATCTTTTTATCCTCGATGGCAACAATACAATACGTGCCTTGCAACCCTTTCTGTCACTGGGTAAGGACACCGCAAGATTGAACCCAAAGCTAAGCACTTCTACCATTGCAAGAAAGATCAATATAGTAGGCCAAACCAAACTGATAATTCGAAGAGACTTGCAAAGATAACTCAATCATACATAAAAGAATTCAGAGGAGATTCAAATATTTCTCATAGATAAACTTGATCATAAACCCACAATTCATCGGATCTCAACAAACACACCGCAAAAAGAGTTTACATCGAATAGATCTCCACAAGAGAGGGAGAGAACATTGTATTGAGATCCAAAAAGAGAGAAGAAGCCATCTAGCTAATAACTATGGACCCGAAGGTCTGTGGTAAACTACTCACAACTCATCGGAGGGGCTATGGTGTTGATGTAGAAGCCCTCTGTGGTCGATTCCCCCTCCGGCAGAGCGCCGGCGAAGGCTCCAAGATGGGATCTCGCGGATACAGAAGGTTATGGCAGTGGAAATTGTGTTTTGTTGGCTCCCTGGATGTTTTCGGGGTACGTAGGCTTATATAGGAGGAAGAAGTATGTCGGTGGACACCCGAGGGGCCCACGAGATAGGGGGGCACGCCCTGTAGGGGTGGGCGCGCCCTACCCTCTTGTGGCCACCTCGGCTGCTTCTTGACTTGCACTCCAAGTCCTGTGGATCACGTTCGTTCCAAAAATCACGCTCCCGAAGGTTTCATTCCGTTTGGACTCCGTTTGATATTCCTTTTCTTCGAAATACTGAAATAGGCAAAAAAAATATCAATACGGGCTGGGCCTCCGGTTAGTAGGTTAGTCCCAAAAATGATATAAATGTGTAAAATAAAGCACATAAACATCCAAAAGGGGTAATATAATAGCATGAAACAATCAAAAATTATAGATACGTTGGAGACATATCAGGCGGCGCCCCCCCCCCCCTCCTTGTCCAATTCAGACTAGAGGGGGAGGGGGTGCGCGGCCTGCCCTGGCCGCCCCTCCTCTTCTCCACTAAGGCTCAATAGGACCATTACACTCGCTGGGGGGTTCCAGTAACCCCCCGGTACTCCGGTATATGTCCCAACTTGCCCGGAACCCTTCCAAAGTCTAAACATAGTCATCCAATATATCGATCTTTATGTCTCAACCATTTCGACACTCCTCGTCATGTCCGTGATCATATCCGGGACTCCGAACTATCTTCGGTACATCAAAACACATAAACTCATAATACCGATCGTCACCAAAAGTTAACGTGCAGACACTACGGGTTTGAGAACTATGTAGACATGACCGAGACACGTCTACGGTCAATAACCAATAGCGGAACCTGGATGCTCATATTGGCTCCTACATATTCTACGAAGATCATTATCGGTCGAACCGCACAACAACATACGTTGTTCCCTTTGTCATCGGTATGTTACTTGCTCGAGATTCGATCGTTGATATCTCAATACCTAGCTCAATCTCGTTACCGGCAAGTCTCTTTACTCATTTCGTAATGCATCATCCCGCAACTAACTCATTAGTCACATTGCTTGCAAGGCTTATAGCGATGTGCATTACCGAGAGGGGCCAGAGATACCTCTCCGACAATCGGAGTGACAAATCCTAATCTCGATCTATGCCAACTCAATAAGTACTATCGGTGACACCTGTAAAGCACCTTTGTAATCACCCAGTTACGTTGTGACGTTTGCTAGCACACAAAGTGTCCCTCCAGTAATCGGGAGTTGCCTAATCTCATAGTCATAGGAACATGTATAAGTCATGAAGAAATCAATAGCAGTAAACTAAAACTATCAAGTGCTAAGCTAATGGAATGGGTCAAGTCAATCACATCATTCTCCCAATGATGTGATCCCGTTTATCAAATGACAACTCATGTCAATGGTTAGGAAACCTTAACCATCTTTGATCAACGAGCTAGTCAAGTAGAGGCATACTAGTGACACTATGTTTGTCTATGTATTCACACATGTATTATGTTTCCGGTTAATACAATTCTAGCATGAATAATAAACATTTATCATGAAATAAGGAAATAAATAATAACTTTGTTATTGCCTCTAGGGTATATTTCCTTCAGTCTCCCACTTGCACTCGAGTCAATAATCTAGATTACACAGTAATGATTCTAACACCCATGGAGTCTTAGTGTTGATCATGTTTTGCTCGTGAGAGAGGCTTAGTCAATGGGTCTGCAACATTCATATCTGTATGTATCTTGCAAATCTCTATGTCTCCCACGTGGACTTGGTCACGGATGGAATTGAAGCGTCTCTTGATGTGCTTGGTTCTCTTGTGAAATTTGGATTCCTTTGCGAAGGCAGTTGCACCAGTATTGTCACGGTTTTTTGTTGGACCCGATGCACTAGGTATGACACCTAGATCGGACATGAACTCCTTCATCCAGACTCCTTCATTTGCTGCTTCTGAAGCAGCTATGTACTCCGCTACACACGTAGATCCTGCCATGACGCTTTGTTTAGAACTGCACCAACTGACAGCTCCACCGTTCAATATAAACACGTATCCGGATTGCGATTTAGAATCGTCCGAATCAGTGTCAAAGCTTGCATCGACGTAACCATTTACGATGAGCTCTTTGTCACCTCCATAAACGAGAAACATATCCTTAGTCCTTTTCAGGTATATCAGGATGTTCTTAACCGTTGTCCAGTGATCTACCCCTGGATTACTTTGGTACCTCCCTGCTAAACTAATAGCAAGGCACACATCAGGTCTGGTACACAGCATTTCATACATGATAGAGCCTATGGCTGAAGCATAGGGAACCTTTTTCATTTTCTCTCTATCTTCTGCAATGGTCGGGCATTGAGTCTGACTCAACTTCACACCTTGTAACACAGGCAAGAACCCTTTCTTTGCTTGAACCATTTTGAACTTTTTCAAAACTTTATCAAGATATGTGCTTTGTGAAAGTCCAATTAAGCGTCTTGATCTATCTCTATAGATCTTGATGCCCAATATATAAGCAGCTTCACCGAGGTCTTTCATTGAAAAACTCTTATTCAAGTATCCTTTTATGCTATCCAGAAATTCTATATCATTTCCAATCAATAATATGTCATCTACATATAGTATTAGAAATGCTACAGAGCTCCCACTCACTTTCTTGTAAATACAGGCTTCTCCAAAAGTTTGTATAAAATCATATGCTTTGATCACACTAGTCCATAAATGGATCGCTGGAGCTTGCACACTTTGTTAGCACCTTTTGGATCGACAAAACCTTCTGGTTGCATCATATACAACTCCTCTTCCAGAAATCCATTCAGGAATGCAGTTTTGACATCCATTTGCCAAATTTCATAATCATAAAATGCGGTAATTGCTAACATGATTCAGACAGACTTAAGCATCGGTATGGGTGAGAAAATCTCATCATAGTCAACTCCTTGAACTTGTCAAAAACCTTTCGCAACAAGTCGAGCTTTGTAGACAGCAACATTACCGTCAGCGGCAGTCTTCTTCTTGAAGATCCATTTATTCTCGATGGCTTGCCGATCATCGGGCAAGTCAACCAAAGTCCACTTTGTTCTCATACATGGATCCCATCTCAGATTTCATGGCCTCAAGCCATTTTGCGGAATCTGGGCTCATCATCACTTCCTCATAGTTCGTAGGTTCGTCATGGTCAAGTAACATGACCTCCAGAATAGAATTACCGTACCAATCTGGTGTGGATCTTATTCTGGTTGACCCACGAGGTTCGGTAGTAACTTGATCTGAAGTTTCTTGATCAATATCATTAGCTTCCTCACTAATTGGTGGTGTCATAGAAACCGGTTTATGTGATGAACTACTTTCCAATAAGGGAGCAAGTATAGTTACCTCATCAAGTTCTACTTTCCTCCCACTCACTTCTTTCGAGAGAAACTCCTTCTCTAGAAAGGATCCATTTTTAGCAACAAATGTCTTGCCTTCGGATCTGTGATAGAAGGTGTACCCAACAGTCTCCTTTGGGTATCCTATGAAGACACATTTCTCCGATTTGGGTTCGAGCTTATCAGGTTGAAGCTTTTTCACATATGCATCGCAGCCCCAAAGTTTAAGAAACGACAACTTTGGTTTCTTGCCAAACCACAGTTCATAAGGCGTCGTCTCAACGGATTTAGATGGTGCCCTATTTAACGTGAATGCAACTGTCTTAAAGAATAACCCCAAAACGATAGCGGTAAATCAGTAAGAGACATCATAGATCGCACCATATCTAATAAAGTGCGGTTACGATATTCGGACACACCATTACGCTGTGGTGTTCGGGGTGGCGTGAGTTGCGAAACTATTCCGCATTGTTTCAAATGAAGACCAAACTCGTAACTCAAATATTCTCCTCCACGATCAGATCGTAGAAACTTTATTTTCTTGTTACGATGATTTTCCACTTCACTCTGAAATTCTTTGAACTTTTCAAATGTTTCAGACTTATGTTTCATTAAGTAGATATACCCATATCTGCTCAAATCATCTGTGAAGGTGAGAAAATAACGATACCCACCGCGAGCCTCAATATTCATCGGACCACATACATCAGTATGTATGATTTCCAACAAATCTGTTGCTCGCTTCATTGTTCCAGAGAACGGCATTTTAGTCATCTTGCCCATGAGGCATGGTTCGCAAGTACCAAGTGATTCCAAAAGTCCATCAGTATGGAATTTCTTCATGCGCTTTACACCAATATGACCTAAACGGCAGTGCCACAAATAAGTTGCACTATCATTATCAACTCTGCATCTTTTGGCTTCAACATTATGAATATGTGTATCACTATAATCGAGATTCAACAAAAATAGACCACTCTTCAAGGGTGCATGACCATAAAAGATATTACTCATATAAATAGAACAACCATTATTCTTAGATTTAAATGAATAACCGTCTCGCATCAAACAAGATCCAGATATAATGTTCATGCTCAACGCTGGCACCAAATAACAATTATTTAGGTCTAATACTAATCCCAAAGGTAGATGTAGAGGTAGCGTGCCAACCGCGATCACATCGACTTTGGAACCATTTCCCACGCATATTGTCACCTCGTCCTTAGCCAATCTTCGCTTAATCTGTAGTCCCTATTTCGAGTTGCAAATGTTAGCAACAGAACCAGTATCAAATACCCAGGTGCTACTACGAGCTTTAGTAAGGTACACATCAATAACATGTATATCACATATACCTTTGTTCACCTTGCCATCCTTCTTATCCGCCAAATACTTGGGGCGGTTCCGCTTGCAGTGGCCAGTCCCTTTGCAGTAGAAGCACTCAGTCTTAGGCTTAGGTCCAGACTTGGGTTTCTTCTCCTGAGCAGCAACTTGTTTGTCGTTCTTCTTGAAGTTCCCCTTCTTCTTCTCTTTACCCTTTTTCTTGAAACTCGTGGTCTTGTTGACCATCAACACTTGATGCTCCTTCTTGATTTCTACCTCCGCAGCCTTTAGCATCGCGAAGAGCTCGGGAATTGTCTTTTCCATCCCTTGCATATTATAGTTCATCACGAAGCTCTTGTAGCTTGGTGGTAGTGATTGAAGAATTCTGTCAATGACACTATCATCAGGAAGATTAACTCCCAGTTGAATCAAGTGATTATTATACCAAGACATTCTGAGTATATGTTCACTGGCAGAACTATTCTCCTCCATCTTGCAGCTATAGAACTTATTGGAGACTTCATATCTCTCAATCCGGGAATTTGCTTGAAATATTAACTTCAACTCCTGAAACATCTCATATGCTCCATGATGTTCAAAACGTTGTTGAAGTCTCGGTCCTAAGCCGTAAAGCATGGCACACTAAACTATCGAGTAGTCATCAGCTTTGCTCTGCCAGACGTTCACAATGTCCGGCGTTGCTCCTGCAGCGGGTCTTGCACCTAGCGGTGCTTCCAGGACGTAATTCTTCTGTGCAAAAATAAGGATACTCCTCAAGTTACGGACCCAGTCCGTGTAATTGCTACCATCATCTTTCAACTTAGCTTTCTCAAGGAACACATTAAAATTCAACGGAACAACAGCACGGTCCATCTATCTACAACAACATAGACAAGCAAAATACTATTAGGTACTAAGTTCATGATAAATTAAAGTTCAATTATCAAATTACTTAAGAACTCCCACTTAGACAGACATCCCTCTAATCATCTAAGTGATCACGTGATCCAAATCAACTAAACCAGTTCCGATCATCATGTGAAATGGAGTAGTTTTCAATGGTGAACATCACTATGTTGATCATATCTACTATATGATGCACGCTCGACCTTTCGGTCTTAGTGTTCTGAGGCCATATCTGCATATGCTAGGCTCCTCAAGTTTAACCCGAGTATTTCTGCGCGTGCAAAATGGCTTGCACCTGTTGTATGTGAACGTAGAGCTTATCACACCCGATCATCACGTGGTGTCTCGGCACGACGAACTTTGGCAATAGTACATACTCAGGGAGAACACTTATAGCTTGAAATTTAGTGAGAGATCATCTTATAATGCTACCGTCAATCAAAGCAAAATAAGATGCATAAAAGATAAACATCACATGCAATCAATATAAGTGATATGATATGGCCATCATCATCTTGTGCCTTTGATCTCCATCTCCAAAGCGCCGTCATGATCACCATCGTCACCGGCACGACACCTTGATCTCCATCGTAGCATCGTTGTCGTCTCGCCAACTATTGCTTCTACGACTACCGCTACCGCTTAGTGATAAAGTAAAACAATTATAGGGCGATTGCATTGCATACAATAAAGCGACAACCATATGGCTCCTGCCAGTTGCCTATAATTCTGTTAGAAAACATGATCATCGCATACAATAAAATTTAGCATCATGTCTTGACCATATCACATCACAACATGCCCTGCAAAAACAAGTTAGACGTCCTCTACTTTGTTGTTGCAAGTTTTACATGGCTGCTACGGGCTGAGCAAGAACCATTCTTACCTACGCATCAAAAGCACAACGATATTTCGTCAGCTTAGTGCTGTTTTAACCTTCAACAAGGACCGGGCGTAGCCACACTCGATTCAACTAAAGTTGGAGAAACTGATACCCGCCAGCCACCTATGTGCAAAACACGTCGGTAGAACCAGTCTCGCGTAAGCGTACGCGTAATGTAGGTCCGAGCCGCTTCATCCAACAATACCGCCGAATCAAAGTATGACATGCTGGTAAGCAGTATGACTTGTATCGCCCACAGCTCACTTATGTTCTACTCGTGCATATAACATCTACGCATAAACCTGGCTTGGATGCCACTGTTGGGGAACGTAGTAATTTCAAAAAAATTCCTACGCACACGCAAGATCATGGTGATGCATAGCAACGAGAGGGGAGAGTGTCGTCTACGTACCCTCGTAGACCATAAGCGGAAGCGTTATGACAACACGGTTGATGTAGTCGTACGTCTTCACGATCGACCGATCCTAGTACCGAACGTGCGGCACCTCCGCGATCTGCACACGTTCAGCTCGGTGACGTCCCACGAACTCACGATCCAGTAGAGCTTCGAGGGAGAGTTCCATCAGCACGACGGCGTAATGACGGTGTTGATGAAGCTACCGACGCAGGGCTTCGCCTAAGAGCCGCTACGATATAACCAAGGTGGATTATGGTGGAGGGGGGCACCGCACACGGCTAAAGATCAATGATCAACTTGTGTGTCTTGGGGGTGCCCCCCCTCCCCCCCCCTGTATATAAAGGAGCTAGGGGGAGGCGGCCGGCCAAGGAGGAGAGCGCGCCAAGGGGGGAGCTCCTACTCCCACCAGAAGTAGGACTCCTCCTTTCTGAGTAGGAGTAGGAGAAGGGGGAAGGAGGAGAGAGGGGGGAAGGAAAGGGGGGCGCCGCCCCCCTCCTTGTCCAATTCGGACTAGAGGGGGAGGGGGGGCGCGGCCTGCCCTGGCCGCCCCTCCTCTTCTCCACTAAGGCCCAATAGGCCCATTACACTCCCCGGGGGATTCTGGTAACCCCCCGGTACTCCGGTATATGTCTGAACTTGCCCGGAACCCTTCCGAAGTCCAAACATAGTCATCCAATATATTGATCTTTATGTCTCGACCATTTAGAGACTCCTCATCATGTCCGTGATCATATCCGGGACTCAAACTATGTTCGGTACATCAAAACACATAAACTCATAATACCGATCGTCACCGAAAGTTAAGCGTGCGGACCCTACGGGTTCGAGAACTATGTAGACATGACTGAGACACGTCTACGGTCAATAACCAATAGCGGAACCTGGATGCTCATATTGGCTCCTACATATTCTACGAAGATCTTTATCGGTCAAACCGCACAACAACATATGTTGTTCCTTTGTCATCGGTATGTTACTAACCTGAGATTCGATCGTCGGTATCTCAATACCTAGCTCAATCTCATTACCGACAAGTCTCTTTACTCGTTCTGTAATGCATTATCCTGCAACTAACTCATTAGTCACACTGCTTGCAAGGCTTATAATGATGTGCATTACCGAGAGGGCCCAGAGATACCTCTCCGACAATTGGAGTGACAAATCCTAATCTCGATCTATGCCAACTCAACAAGTACCACCGGAGACACCTGTAGAGCACCTTTATAATCACCCAGTTACGTTGTGACATTTGGTAGCACACAAAGTGTCCCTCCGGTAATCGGGAGTTGCGTAATCTCATAGTCACAGGAACATGTATAAGTCATGAAGAAAGCAATAACAGTAAACTAAAACATCAAGTGCTAAGCTAACAGAATGGGTCAAGTTAATCACATCATTCTCCAAATGATGTGATCCCATTTATCAAATGACAACTCATGTCAATGGTTAGGAAACCTTAACCATCTTTGATCAACGAGCTAGTTCAGTAGAGGCATACTAGTGACACTATGTTTGTCTATGTATTCACACATGTATTATGTTTCCGGTTAATACAATTCTAGCATGAATAATACACATTTATCATGAAATAAGGAAATAAATAATAACTTTATTATTGCCTCTAGGGCATATTTCCTTCAGCTACAACCCACATATAGGTTGTCTGCCCCATTACCCAAGGCACATGTTGTTTAAATCTACAGATAAGGTCTTATCTCTAAATTTAAAGGGTTGAATCTAGAGATAAGATGTTATCTCCAAGTTTAAAGGGTTTCAACCTTGTGGCCGGCCCTAGATGGGTTTTGGACGCCCCCTGCCCCCTAGCCTATATATAGATGGAGGAGGCGCATGGGGGCAGCCACCCCTTCACCCTTGCTCGTTCCCGCTCCCAATTCCTCTCACGTCCCTCCGGTACGTGCTTGGCGAAGCCCTGCTGGAATTCCGCTACCACCACCTCACCGTCGGGCTGGTTCCATTCTCATCTACCAACTCTCCCTTGCTTTCTAGATAAGAAGGAAAGGACGTCACCAAGCCGTACTTGTGCTAAACTCGGAGGTGTCGTCCGTTCGGCGCTAGATCGGTTTGCATCGTGATTGGATCGCGAAGAGTACGACTACATTAGCCGCGTTATATACGCTTCCACTTTTGGTCTACAAGGGTATGTAGACACACTCACCTCTCGTTGCTATGCATCTCCTAGATTGGATCTTGGGTTTTTCACAGGAATTTTTTTGAGTTTCATGCTTCGTTCCCCATCAGGTCGGCCATGCAAGCTCCCCATAGGGTACCCGGACGCACGGGTGTGCCCAAATGCAATAACACCAAACTGGAAGAAGCGAGCAAGCAGGAGGACGACCCAAACAAATCAAGAAGAAGCCTCCCCAACTACCTGCTAAGTAGGCACGCATCTGGCAACATGACCCGTTGGCTGCATTCGGATGTGGTGGGGGTGAGAGCCACCCGGCCTCTTTCCATCACAACCCTTGGCCGGCTGGCTTGCCCTCGTGAGCCCTAGCTGGATAGCCCTCGCCGACCACCCAACTGCCATATGCCGAGTCGGGTGCCAACAAAGTTGATAGGTCGAACCGGCCTCGCTAGGCGTGTGCAAGGAAGCGCGCGAGATGACGCACACGGGCTCGACACAAAGAACCACGGGAAGGTGTCCTTGATCGCGCCCTGATACGTCCATTTTGCATCATGTTTTCCTACTGTTATTTATGATATTTTTATGCATAATAATGCTTTATGGAGTAATTCTAATGCCTTTTCTCTCACAATATGCAAGGTTCACACAAAGAGGGAGAATATCGGTAGCTGGAATTTTGGACCTGAAAAAAGCTACGTCGGGCCACCTATACTACACAACTCCAAATGAACTGAAACGTCATGGAGAATTTTTATGGAATATTTAAGAATTATTGGAGCACATAACTACCAAAGGGGGCCCACCAGGTGGGCACAACCCACCTGGGCGCGCTAGGGTCCCCAGGCGCCCTGGTGGGTTGTGCCCTCCTCTGCCCACCTCCAGTGCCCCTCTTCTGGTATATAAGTCATTTTGACCTAGAAAAAATAAGGGGGAGACTTTCGGGACGAAGCGCCGCCGTCTCGAGGCAGAACTTGGGCGGGAGCACTTTTGCCCTCTGGCGGAGCGATTCTGCCGGGGGAACTTCCCTGCCGGAGGGGAAAATCATCGTCATCATCATCACCAACAACTCTCCCATCTTGGGGAGGGCAATCTCCATCAACATTTTCAATAGCACCATCTCCTCTCAAACCCTACTTCATCTCTTGTGTTCAATCTTTGTACCGGAACCTTAGATTGGTGCTTGTGGGTGACTAGTAATGTTGATTACGTCTTGTAGTTGATTACTATATGGTTTATTTGGTGGAACATTATATGTTCAGATTCATTATGCTATTTAATACCCCTCTGATCTTGAGCATGATTATCATTTGTGAGTAGTTACTTTTGTTCTTGAGGTCACGGGAGAAATCTTGTTGCAAGTAATCATGTGAATTTGATATGTGTTCGATATTTTGATGGTATGTATGTTGTGATTTCCTTAGTGGTGTCATGTGAATGTCGACTACATGGCACTTCACCTTATTAGGGCCTAAGGGGAATGCATTGTGGAGTAGTTATTAGATGATAGGTTGCGAGAGTGACACAAGCTTAAACCCTAATTTATGCGCTACTTCGTAAGGGACTGATTTGGATCCAAAAGTTTAATATTGTAGTTAGATTTTATCTTAATACTTTTCTCGTAGTTGCGGATGCTTGCGAGGGATTAATCATAAGTAGGAGGTTTGTTCAAGTAAGATAATATCTAAGCACCGGTCCACCCACATATCAAATTATCAAAATGGCGAACACGAATCAAACCAACATGATGAAAGTGACTAGATGAAATTCTCGTGCACTCTCAAGAACATTTTGCTTATCATAAGAGACCATTTTGGCCTGTTCTTTGCCTCAAAAGGATTGGGTTACCTTGCGGCACTTTTGTTACCATTACCGTTACTTGCTTGTTACAAATTATCTTGCTATCAAACAACTTGTTACCGATTATTTCAGTGTTTGCAGTTAATACCTTGCTGAAACCACTTGCCATTTCCTTCTGCTCCTCGTTGGGTTCGACACTCTTACTTATCGAAAGGACTACGATTGATACCCTATACTTGTGGGTCTTCACGCCCATGACCCATGCGTCATGGACCCTTGAGGAAACCCGGTTGGGTGTAGAGCGGCCACGGAGATCGGACGACGCGGAGGGCGCTAGGGAGGCATCGTCATGAGGCCGGCGCGAAACGGACGGCGTGGAGGGCGCTCTCGCGTGAAAATGCCCCCAGGAGGTGGGTTCTTCAGCTTCCTGTATAGGAGTAATACATGCAATCTTATTACATGGTTTGGGAAAAAGGAATGATTCTGAAACTGGGGTTTAGAGCAGTGAAACGAGACGATTCTATTTCTGGAACACAAATTGGGATGGGGAGGGGGCAGTTGATGGTGGCACCCCAATTCAACGGTGGACTCATGAAGCTTCGGGGACTTGCCTTAGCTTTGGTGATGGCAGAGTAGGATATGTCAGACGCCAGACGGAGCATCCGAGGGGAGAAGAGGAGATTGCTTTGAAGAGAGGAAACAATGTTTTCTTTGTTTCTTTTTAACAGCCAGAGAGGAGTCGATTTGTAGTCTTGCCTCTTGGTATTCCCTTATAAATTGGCCAGGTACGATGAGACATCAATGGATCGAATAAGATCCAAGCAAGAAGGCACAAATTAACCCACGTCAAATGGCACTCTACTGAATATGTAATAAACCAGCGTAGGCTTTTTGAATAGATATTTGTAAAAAAAAATACCAACTATGAGAAGCGATGTTATGTATTTCAAGAGAATTGTTCTTCTCATTTTAAAGCATTACAAAGGATACAAGGTATTGCTACATTAAAAGCACTTCTTTGCAAATAACTAGGGTCCCACACTGAACCATGCACCATTGACGCAATGGGTAATCTAGTACTATCTCCGTCCGGATGTACAGGGCGTGCGAGTAATTCTAGCTTATCAATTTGACTAACTAAATATATTATATGTCAACAAAAGTATATTACTGGATTCTATGCGAATGTAGTTTCTAAACATATACGTGTATTTTTATCACATTTTACATTGGTCAATTAAATTGTCGACGTAGAACTACGTGTATGACCTGTGCACCCAGAGGGAGGTAGTATATCAATCACGTGCTTCGTAGCGAACCAACCTGTGATTGGATGGTTAGAGGGACTGTGGTATCCCAACCCATCAGAATTAAGTCTTGGTGCCCGCATTTGTTCCTGGATTTACTTCAAGATTTCTGGCAATGCGTATTCAGTGGGATGAGACGTAGGTGACTACGATGACTTCGTAAGTTTTAAAATGATATGTCGGATCAGTATTTCGAAGATGCTCATAGGGATAGAGTGTGCGTGTATGCGTTCATAGGGATGAGTATATGCGCGTGTATACAAACGCTTGCGTCACGTGCGTCATATCTTCCGTGGCTTGTGGCGGCGTCGTATCTTCCGTGGCTTGCGGTGGGTCGATCGTGAACGGCAACATGCGTGGACGTGGGGGACAGCGAGCCCGGATCATCACCCAAGTGAAGGGCACTGTAGGTCTGTGTCCAATGGATAGACATATGGGATGTGGTGCATGCGTTCGTGTGGTGATGACTTTCCTACCCAGCCTCCAGACAGAGATCTTTGTATTTCTCTCTGTTTTAATTCGACGTGGAAGTTGAAAAGCAAAAAAAAAAAGGACAAGAAAATCGACGTGGAGGAATTAGTAGATGGTGATATTGTGTGATGCAACGTCCATGGAATTAGAATCACGCGTTCGTCACCGTTGGTTTCGTCATCTTTGATCTCATCGTCGAGTTCATTTGGCACTATTGCCTTTATGTGGTGATAGGTATGGAGCGGCTTGAAAACGGAAAGCTAAGTCCGCTATCCGCAGTGAAAGTTTAGCCATTCCTTGAGTTGATTACAAGAATTTGTCAAAAATGAAGGGAATATCCATTTCTAAACCCAGATTTATCTGCACCCGGTCAAGAAAAAAAATCATAAAAATCTTCATATGAGTAGCTCTAAATTTGGTGCATAAGGTGCACTCTAAATTTCAGATCATTTGAACATATGAGTAGCTCTGGGCAAAAAAAGACAAATTGGGTCACAACAGTACATGAAAAATAAACTTTTTTACAGACCCCAAATTTGGTTTTTTTGCCGAGAGCTACTCAAATGTCCAAATGATCTGAAATTTAAAGCGCATCTCACACACCAAATTATCTATCATACAAAACAAAATTGGATTTAAAAAAAAATCTTCATTGCAGATACAGATGATCCTGGGCACCAAATCACTGCTCTCAAAATAAAGGGCTTTCTTAGACTTGGACATAAAAATTTGAAGTCTGAGTAAGGTGTCAATGTCGATTTCAA